>NC_085869.1:4104371-4236871 GCF_034702125.1 Engraulis encrasicolus | reverse complement strand
AGCATAGTTACACCTTTAATTTAACCTAAGAAATCCTCTTTAATTTAACCTAAGAACTCCCCTTTTTTACAAATTTAGAACAATACATGTTAAATCTAAATAATGTATCTAAATGTAAAATATAAATCTAAATACTATATAAAAATGTTAAATCTAAATGTCAAATCTACTTACTCCTTCACCCTGATTGCTGGCAGTCACTGACCAGTCCTGAGTACCTGGAAAGCTTCCTCTCAAAGGCCTCTTCCAGGCGGTCTTCCCAAGGGACTGTAAGCTCCAGCATGATGACTTGCTTGGTGGCGTCTGACACAAGTACAACATCAGGGTGAAGGCTGCGATGTGGCTCGGGAACTTGAGTTGCTTTTGTAAGGTCCACTAGCAGCTGCCAGTCCCTTGCAGAGGTCAGGATTCCTGCTGGTGATCTTCCGGATGGGGCAACTGGTTCTCCAGCCTTAACGAACGCAATGGCTTTCTTGGGGGGGGTGGAACTGCTTTGCCCATGCCAGTCCTGTGCTGATGGCTTCAGTGATGGTCTTCAGGTCTTGGTTGTGCCTCCACCGGTACCCCCCTTCTCCTAGCACTGTGGAAGAGGTTCTAAGGTGCCTCTCTTAGAACGCAAAGCCCCAAGTGTGCAAGTTTGATGGGCCGGGCAGTACCCCTAGTAACAGAGAACGTAAAGGGAACGTTTGACTTTTAGTTCTTTAAAGGTTGTGGTTATTACCAAACCAAAATCTACCACTTAGAAACGTTCCCTTTGGTTACAGTAAAAACCAAGCAGCCATTGGTTCCGGTTCGGTTCTGGATACGTTTCGGATACGTCATTTTTGGTTCTGTTTCGGTTGGTTGCCAGGAAAGTTTAATTTAAGTTCCCAGAACGATATATGTGTGGTTCCCATTCCATTCCCTCACCGTTCTCTCACCGTACCTGAGTAATGTAGCTTGCGTTAGTTCTGCCAGGAAGGACTCAATTATCATCCATCCTGCTGCGGCCAATCAGATGCCAGCCTCACATGTTTAAAATGACGTGTCTGACTCACCCTTCTCGCTGCTTCAGGTGCCGACGTTGAAAATACCCTCCTCCTTCCCCGCCACCACCTGTTGGGCCCATTCTCCACCCGGGGGTTGAAGGTCCAGTACAGTTCCTGCAGCAAAACCTCAGCAGGCTCATCTGGATCCGTCCTTGCTGACCCGGGCTGACGATTGGGCCCCCGCCAAATAATTATATACCACAACCCATTTCGTTGTTATCTTCTTCATTAAACAAGCAAATTTGGTTCCTTTCTGTCTGAGTCTTTTCTGGCTGAACTGATATTTCCATAGCGAGTAACCACAGCTGATGATGCGACACACTCGGCAATCTACTTGGTGGACTTTAGTGTCAAATAGTTGGCTTGACCGTAATTTAGATATTCTCAAGGTAGTAGCTTCACAAAACACGCTTTGGACACTTCGGTTTATGTGTGGATACCCTCAACTTATTATGAGGTACGTTTGACGTTGTTTTGAGCTGTGCAAGACTTTAAAATGTGTTTTTGACATGTGGTGTAACCGCCGACAAACGATGCCCGTAATCTATCATATTGCATAGCTGATATGGCTAACGAGGCTAACGTGATATTATCAAACTTTCTCAAAACGCATCCTTTTGCCTTGATTTTGCTCTAGAGTGACTGTATTTCATCCCAAACGTGCAAAAATGAGGCAAACTTGTTCCAACTCCGGATAATTCCTTTAAGAATGTCACTCTACTAGAACCAACACATGCTGTCAAGCAAAAGGTTTCTTTGAAATGGAGTTCCATTCAACTGTCAAGATTGATGCCAAATGCTGGTAAAACTTGGCTGTGGCTAGTAACAATTTCAGTGTCAGGTAGCTTATTCTATGGTATGACATATCAGAATAGCGTATATTCTGCACTTTGCCCCTTGTGTATCAGTTGTTTGTATATAAGTTCAAGAAAAAGCCCAGTTTCTATTTGTTGTATTTCCATATTTCCATATTCCATACTTCTGTGGTTAGATGTACAGCGTCATGACAAAAAAAAAAAAAAACAATTGTGGCTAGTGGAAAAGCTGAAAGGGAGAGAGAGAGAGAGAGAGAGAAAGAGAGAGAGAAAGAGAGAGAGAGAGATGAAATGGGGGACAATAGAGGGGAGGTTACCTCTTTAACGGCCTTAAGGCTTGCTGCCCACCTGTAGAGTATTCTATGGGCCTCTTTCAGCTCCTTCTGATGGGCAGATACACAGCAAAACTGGAAGTGTTATTTTGAGTTGACTTTACTGGTGTTAATTATTCTGGTGTGAATGGGAGTCACTGGGTGTTGATTGTGGTGTTACTTTAACACTGGGAGTGCTTAAAAAGCTCTGCGCACTGTGTTGTTTCAAAGAGTTAACTGCCTAACACTGATTGAGAGTGACATTCCACATCCGGTTCTTTCATCTGCACAGTAAAAACTTACAAGGATTTCAGAGTAATTTACTGTGAAATCTCACAGTTAATTACTCTGATGTTCTGGTACACTATGCTACTGTGATGGTCACACGGCACACAGCAAATTAGTTTGAAATCATTGTATCACTTGCCATTTCTCACCTAACTTGCACATCACAGTATTGTACTGTGCTCTTCAAGGATAACCAGCATGCCAAAGTGATAAAGTAGGAAACATCACAGTAAACTACTGTGTGGGCGGAGAATCTATTGAATTATTAGTGCATTGGGGCACAACTTCAGTCATAGACAGGTTGGGCTCTTCATTACAATCACACCTTTCATTGACATTTTCAGCAAATTATTTCATTCTTAATGTCTTGTGATTAGAATGTTTACACCCATCATCAGTTGACTACGTGTTCCTCACTCTCTGTCAAATGACAGGAGAATGAGCTTTTATATATTGGGAGATATACATGACCATCTTCATGACGGTGGGAATATGGTCATTTTTCTTGTGTACCACTTTAAATAGTACAACCCCTACAATAAACACAGAATATAACAAGGAGTAATATTTTGAAGCACACTTAAGATATTCCATCCAGATAAATGGCTCTCCATAAGTGCATTGCATGATGGGACACGATCTGAAGCCCATATGTCCTAAGCCCCAGTCAATTAGTACCTGACCTCACTTGAGTACATAGGACTGTTACAAGTTCATTGAATTACTACCTGCAGCTGCCACATGCCTGATTACTCTGGTCACATGGTTAACTTTCACCTCTATATGTGATGCGATCTGGGAAAACCCTTCACATGGTGGGATTTTACATTTTTGAGATATCGTTACCATTTCAAAGTCAATTTCAAGCTCTTTCCAAAGGTGTTTTCGTTATTTTCATATCTTGTCTCTATCAAATGTTATACTTACCCAAAGTCAACTTAGTCGTTCGGAGGAATTCTGAGAAAAAACACTCTAAAGGTTGAGTATGGAGCTTGTGGCCAGAGGAGGTATTGCAACTATGCAAGGCGATTGTGGCCACAGTGAGTATTGCAACTATGCAAGGCGATTGTGGCCAGAGAAGGTATTGCAACTATGCAAGGCACTTGTGGCCAGAGTAGGTATTGCAACTTAGGAAAATGTGAGGTTGAGTATGGAGGATTGTGGCCAGAATAGGTATTGCAGCTATTTTTTCTTTGATTTATTTACGTGATGTGTTTAGTTTTGAGTTAGAGTCAAAGAAACAACTAAGGAAACAAACAAAAAACATCCTTGTTTCAACACGCACATGGATAGCACATTATTATGGATAATAATTATGATCATATTAGTAATTATTATTATTAATATTATAGCTATTGGGATACTCTGTTTAATTAACCCATTCTAAGTATTAGGGACACTCTAATCCCCAATGGAGACATTATCGTAAGTAGTTTTTCATTCAGTGCTTGATTATTATTATCATCTTTCGTAGCCTACATTAGTTTGTGAGACCAATTGTAATCCACATCAATTCAATGTAATGTTCCTAAACTTTCGATGTGTTAGAATTGTTTTCTTTGATCAGCTGCAATACAGCATAGGTATTCTTTCATAAAAGCAGGATATTAGTTCTTTCTCTCTCAGGTAACAACCAAGAATCTGGATCACTCCAGGAGAGTGACCCTATTGGGAAGCAGTGCAGCGTCCTGATATGATGCTCCGGATGCCTCACTGATGGTGGGAGATACGGGCAGGACAGTTTTTTGGTCAAGGTACCTCTTAAAGATTAGTCTCCTCCTTCTGTATTGTCTCTAGTGGAATTTTGCTCTCATCCATGAGCATAGCACAGCCCCACCCCCCAAACCATCACCACAACTGAGGTAGCTCATCATAAAAGTCGACTCCGCCCCAGTCCCTCACCATAATTGGATTACTTAGAGTAAGGGATACTGGCAATGGAGTGATTCCCAACCACACAATTTCCTCCAATTGCCTCAGGTCTGACATATGCCTTGATGTTGGTCAAGCAAAATTGATCAGAAATAAAGGAATTTGAATAAATTTCGAGATCAGACTTAGGAACGACCTTATATTCAAGTGAAGGGGCATTATATTAAGCTATAGTATTGATGATTTTCACTATTTAGAGAATTAAGTCTCAGAAGCAATAGGCTACCTGAATGAAAGCAACATTTAAAGATTTCATTAATCTCATTTATTTATCTTCAGTAAATTTGGAATCTAATGGCACTACTTTTGAGGACAACACAACACTGGAAAAAAGCAAGAGTAGGCCTAGCACATTGCACTTGGTTTTGATATTCAGATTATTATTCTTATGTTTATTATTATTATTATTATTATTATTATTATTATTATTATTATTATTATTATTATTATTATTATTATTATAGTAAATAACAGAAGGCCACTCATCAAACACTACCTACCACATGCCTGTTAATTATTTTAAAATCTGTTAAACGATAGGCTAATTTCATTACTTTTCCTGGGGTCTTTTTTTTCTCTCCCAGAGACCCTCAAACTGCTGGCTAACTGTGGGTCGTCTATAGGCTACATACTGGCCTCTGTGTATAGAATATAATTTCAAATTAAATTGTCATTCGTCATGTAGGCCTATAGTCATGTAGCCTATTCGTAATTTACTGCCCAACTTTTGCCATTTTAAAATAGGTTCCTATGCATTCCTAGCCTAGAAATCTAGACGCCCCTAGTGGCCGCAAAATGAATTTGCTCCCGGGGGCACAGCTTTGCTGTAGGGGTTTTTGGCGCGGCCAGGCTAATGCATTCCACCAGGTAAAGAAACGAATGACGTGTAGGCCTATTGGACCTGCCATTTTACTGTTTAGGGTGTGAAGCGAAAATATCAGCAAAATGTGTTAGAAATGCAAAAATGGGAACTATCAGTGTGTCTCGGAAAAGTGCAATGAGCTCTCTGCTCGGGAGGTAAAACTTGGTTTTGCGCGATTCCATAACACCAGCTGCACGTGTTATGGAACATAGGCTACTATAGCCGCATCATGCCTCGGAATAGACTTGTAGTAGGCTACAGTACGGTGAAGACCGCTTTGTTTTTTACCCTCTGCAGCAGGCAGCACAGACATAACAAGAGAAAATGTTTTCTCCGCGCTTATCTTCTTCACTATCTCGCGCGTCGCTTGAAGAACTTATAGGTGATTTGAAAGACTGGGGTGAAAGTCACCGGTGCATCTCAGTTTGACTTTGAAATTTGACTGTTGAAGATGTGTTAATTGAACCCATTAGTTAGGCGAGACATAAATGCATAGATATATTATTTTTCAACATCTGAGTTGATCCAGTGACGCTTCTACAGTGTTAGGGAGCCAGTTATGACCAAATCCACGACTCTCAATTCAGCACAGCGTATGACAAAGTAGCGCGGCAAAAGAATGAATGTTTTCGCTATGCGCTGCCTCGGAATAGTAGCCTACAAGAGCACTTTTGACCCTCTGCAGCAGGCAGCACAAAAATAGAGAGGAGAAACTTTTTTCTTCACGCTCTTCTTCACTGTCCGGTGCGTCGCGGGAAAGGACTGACATGAACTAAACGTCACCGAGTACTATCTCAGATTGACTCTGGAAACGGACTGCTGAAGACGTGTGAACTGAACACATTCATTTGGCACGGTTCTAAATAAAAGCATTTTAATCTTCCACATCTGAGATGATCCGATGAGGCTTCTTTAAATTACAGAAACCTAACAAGACCTGTCTTGACCACATCTACATATTTTCACATCTACATCAATTCAGCACCGTTTATTATGACAACATGTAGGACACAGCGCAGTAAATTAAACTTCTCGTTATAGATAAATCACACGGCCGCTTTAGTTTTAGGTTTGCATATGAGCTATCCAATAAAAAAATGAAATCTACATTCCAGTGCCGTTTAGTAGTCTAATCGCAGCTGTAGTGATAAACTGCAAGAGGCACATGAGACTGGAGTTGAAATGCACAGGGCTCGACGACCTCTCCGATCCACGGAGAGATGTCGCCTACTGTTTCTTTGAATTCATTGTTCCTTCTTTCTTTAGACCTATAACTTAAGGGAAAACTCTGCTTCATCGAGACAGAAGGCATTCTTAACTGCTCAGATGCGCTGACAATGAGTGAATACACATGTGTAAATTCTGAGCCTTCAAGTCTACAAACTCTGATGTTTTTTTTCCCTCAACCTCGCGCGCCCCTGCGCTACAAGCGTAGTCAGCACGTTGGCTGCGCAGGCAGACTGCTCACGGGTGCCTCCCCTCTCACCACACATCGGGCCGTTTCAATCTTCATTTTAACACATTAAAACACCGATTTCAGACAAAATATTTTCAGAGATGATAGACAAGATGTTAAACAACAATAATTTAATGAAAAACCGATTTCAGGAAAACATCACTTCTCGACCTATTTTCGCTCTTTCCTGAGAAACGGCCAGGGCGACATCCGACGGGTTTTCCCAGATCGCATCACATATAAACTCAGACTGTCACAATGCTTGAGTTGCTTGCCTAAATGACTGGTTCGCTGGCTCTCTGTCCGGCTTGTTGGTTAGTGAGCTAACTGACCGACCAACTGACTGTTTGTTGGCCGGCTGTTTGGCTGGCTAACTGACTCTTTTGGTTGACTGGTTTGTTAGCTGGCTAGCCATACTTCTGACTTGTTTGTTGGTTAGTTGGCTGACTAATTGAGTATTAGTTGGTTAGCCGGCACTTTGGCTGGCTAGCTGACAACTGACTCTTTTGGTTGGCCGGTGGACTGGTTTGTTGGCTGGCTAGCTATTTAGTTGGTAGTGAGTATTATGGTAGCGGGTATCCTTTTTGGAGGGTTGCTTACTTGATCAAGAAATTTCAGGTTTGTCTAATTATGCTCAACCAGAGTATTCTATGCACACTGGTTAATGTACCATCATCCAGGAGACTGCAACTATGAAATGGTAATAATATTACACATATTGCAGATTCTTGCATTTTTCTGTGGTTATGGATAGTTCAGTCTGTCAATTCAGCAGAGCAGTGTGATGGCCTGGTTCCATGCCACGGTTGTCTCAGTCATGGTGGGGAATGGGAGGTGCCACAATAACATGGTAGCTACCTCTTTTGTGGTGATGAATGGAGGGGCGGGATCATGGTAGTGTGGGTAGGGTGACAGTAACTTACTGTGGTGTGTAAGGTAAGAATCTTAATATATTAATGTGAGGTTGGTTGTATTTTCGAGAATGTTTGAAATAGACAAATCACTTGTGGAAAAATTAATTTAATTTAGATTGTATATTTCATGTACTGTATGTAAATGTGCACTCAACGCAGTACAGAATCTGAACATTTTAGAAAAAGCAGTATTTATTGTATAACATAACACCAATTAGTGTTACATGGTAACCCCTATAGTGAGTTGAGCTAAGCTAATTCAACACTCAAATGTGTTAAAAATAGAACACTGTGGGTGTTCAGATGTTTCACTTACACTGAAAAGCTTTAACACTAATTGGTGAGGAATTCAACACTCAAATGTGTTAAAAATAGAACACTGTGGGTGTTAAGATGTTAACACATAAAGTGAAAAATTGGTGTGAAAAATACACTAGAATAGAGTTAAAATGTAACACTGTGGGTGTTAAAGATGTAACACTGAAATAGAGTTAAACTATTTACACTATCCATAGTGTTGATTTAACTCGGAACCGGTGAGCATTATATAAACTCAGGAAAAGTGTTTTTTACTCTATGGGAGTTGATTTAACACCGTCCGATTTGCTGTGTAGAGTCTTCTCTTCACACCACTGCTTTTCACTCCTCTGTCAGAAAACAGAGAGACACAGCAGCAGATACATTATGCCTTCAGGCAATATGCCCCGGGGTTCATTGTAGGCTACACTATGTCTATCGATTGCAGCAAAATGTGTTCCGCAGAGAGATAGAGACAGAGACAGAGAGAGAGAGAGAGACAGACAGACAGACAGACAGACAGACAGACAGACAGACAGACAGACAGAGAGAGAGAGAGAGAGAGAGAGAGAGAGAGACAGAGACAGAGACAGAGACAGAGACAGAGATGGAAGGAGAGAGAGAGAGAGAGAGAGAGAGAGAGAGAGAGACAGACAGAGAGAGAGAGAGAGAGAGAGAGAGACAGACAGAGAAGGAGAGAGAGAGAGACAGACAGACAGAGAGAGAGAGAGAGAGAGAGAGAGAGAGAGAGAGAGAGAGAGGGAGAGAGAGAGAGACAGACAGACAGACAGACAGACAGACAGACAGACAGACAGACAGACAGACAGATACAGAGACAGAGAAAGACAGAGACAGAGACTAATTATAGTTTTAGAGTTTTGGGTTTTTGGTCAAGACCTGTCACACTGTAAGCACTACAGAAAGGAAAACATTGCAAAACATGACAAGGAATACACCCACCATTTAAGTTGGTGAAATCATGTCCAAGATAGGAATTAACACTGTTTTTTATATAAAATCATCTCATCGGTTAATGTATTTAACTGTTAAGTGTTGTCTTTTCTTTTGTTTTTAGTCTTCCTCGACATTTGCTGCCATTTATTGTCCCCATCCCAACTCTTTTGAGACGTGTTGGATTTATCAAAATAGAAATGAGTACATATGTCCCCCAAAACAATCTTTTTTCTCGGTTTTAACACTTAATATGTTGTCTTTTCACTATTCTCCATCTAATGAATATATTGAATGTTTTGAAAATGATAGCATTTTAATTTTATTCACTGTTTACCAAACGTCCCAACTTCATCGGAGTTGGGGTTTGTATACACACTATACAAACTCTGTCATGACGGTCTTAAAAGCAGCCATACCAATGTTTCCACATATATGATTGGTATCGGGAAGAGCTATATCTGGCAGTTGTGAGCATCATTATAATGCTGTTTTCAGACTTATCCAAACGGCACATGAACTTAAACATTAGGTTCCTCAGGAGAGCCTGTAAAGTACCTGATAGTAGGGGCTCTAAGCCGAGAAATCGTTACGCGCTGGATAGAAGCATATAATTCGGTACACATGTTCCTTGAGTGATTTGAAGACATCCTAGAAGGGGTGCCCCTGGAAAAAAAATTGTCTACCATGTCATATACAATATTTCATGTTGGTAATGCATTACATTGTTATTACATGGCATTATACTTAGCTGAAAATGTTAATATAGTCCTCAGCAGAGATGAAGCAAGGGTAGTCTGCTTGACCAGATTGATAAAACTACAAAATGTACATAGTGTGAAAGTATGGGTGAGTCTGTGCTTACGTGCTTGACAGCATGTAACATTGTGAACGATTTGAGAAGATTCTTGGTCTGAATTAAAATGAGCATTGCCCACACTAAAACTATGGTGAGAATAGACTGCTCCTAATGCTCGATCTGAATGGGATAGTGTCAGTGCAAGATGCCCTAGGTAGCAGGTTCTCCGTCCTCTAATTTCCATAACAGATAAACGTATTTTATTTGTATGAGAGAGGGTAAAAGACAGGACCTTTCCATATGTATGAAGAACCCCATAAGATCACCTAATTCTATATTTTTACAAGGCATTGTGCATATTGTGAGAGCATTTCAGTCATCTTTAGAATGGCATTACAGATTACTCAATATAGGCCTACATGTATGCCACAGTATGGCTTCAGTTTAAATTAAATGGAAATGATTTCTTAGTATATGTTGAGTAAGAAGACAGAGGTAAATTGTTTTTTTTATTTGCAGACAAGTCCTCACCTAGTACTTGTGTCAAAAGTTGTATTAGTTAGCTCAGTAATCATTGAGTACTTAAATTGCTATCAAAACTGACAGCTGATGGACAACATGTACCGTAAGTCTTTTGCCACCCTTACCCATAGGAGAAATATCTATATAGAAAAACAATTATCATATGAAAGTAAATCATTACCTGTACTCATTTTCTTGATATGCAAGGCACACAAATAGTCTGGGAGGAAGGATAGTCTTTCATACACCCCCCAAACAAAATGCCACAAGACTGTTTTTAACCTTCAAGATTTTGAGTGGTAACAGTAACATAACTCATTCCCACTACACCCTTTTGCATAATATTGTACATGTCCTCAGAATGCTCTACATGTTTCAGTTCTATGTAGTTGTACTGTACAGGACAGTACATTGCAGTGCAGTACAGTACAGTACAGTGCAGTAGCATACAGAATGGTGCAGTATAGTACAGTACAGTACAGTACAGTACAGTACAGTACAGTACAGTACAGTACAGTACAGTACAGTACAGTAGCATACAGTTCGGTGCAGTATAATAAAGTACAGTAGAGTACAGTACAGTACAGTAGCATACAGTACGGTGCAGTACAGTACAGTACGGTACAGTAGCATACAGTACGGTGCAGCACAGTACAGTAGTATATAGTACGGTGCAGTATAGTAAAGTAAAGTACAGTACAGTACAGTACAGTAGCATACAGTACGGTGCAGTCTAGTTAAGTACAGTACAGTAGCATACAGTACGGTGCAGTCTAGTACAGTACAGTACAGTACAGTACAGTACAGTACAGTACAGTACAGTACAGTACAGTATAATACAGTAGCATACTGCACGGTGCAGTAGAGTACAGTACGGTATATCACATTACAGTACAGTACAGTACAGTACAGTACAGTACAGTGCAATACAGTAGAGTACAGTATAGTCTTGATGACTTTTAGACCACACCCACAAATAAAAAATAACCAGCAAACAATAAATTAAGTGGTTAGGTAGCCAACATGTCATCTAGATTAAAGCCAAAAGTAGATGAAAAACAGACATGTTACCATTTTGCTCTTTTAAAATATAAAGTATCTGTCAATATACTGTATATATCGTCGGCTTGCTACCAAAACCGCCTAAGTCCGATTTTGGGGTTTTCGGAAAACAGGGAAAAACTAGGCACCAAAGGGGGCGCCAAACATCAGTGGCGGTTCTAGGAAATCTAAGGCCCTGGGCAAAGAGCAATTGTTAGTCCCCCCTGATAATTTTGCTCAAAGGAGATTTTTGCAGAACTCCCCTTTTTTTTACTCCCCTACCACATCTGCATCATCCTGTCATCATGTATGTGTCATTGGTCCACTACAAACAGTACCAAGATGTTAATTTATTTTCTTTATTTATTTTGAGTGAAGCTGCAAGTCAAACATGAAATGGCTCCTAAGGAAAACAAAACACTTTAAAATAAATTATTTGAAGCAGCAAAACAAGAATAATGCACTGCACATTATTTTGATAGTTATACTATTCTTTTTTTTCCAAACTTTAATCCTGGATATGGTGATTGAAATATTTTTTGTAGACCTTGTAATAATCTAGCATGCTATGTATTAAGTTCATTATGTCTAACTGTTTAACTTAAACACTTAGTGGTTTCTTTTGCCTTAAGACATGTAAATCTAGCATGCTGGTCTACCAACAGATTTTCACAGATTTATTTTACTTTCTAGCACGTTCAGTCACATTAGCTTTCAATGAAACATTATTTACGTTCTCATCCAAAGTATAACTCTTTTTGTCATTGTGCCAGATCAATTGCCACAATGCATACATTGGTCATATCAGGGCAGAACCCGACTGAAGTGCCACACAGAGTAAGCCATGCAGTGACGGCCAATCTCCATGTTGAGGTCCCATCAGTCATGGAGGAGGATGAAGGGGTGGGGCACTTCTTTGGTCCTTGTACCTCCTCACAAACTGTCTCCTCCTTGTTTATCATCTTTGCTTAACGTCTGCTCTTCTCCATGCTCATAGAACTGCCCCACCCTCCCAACCTTGCCCATGACCGAGGTAACCTGGTCATAGAACTGTGCCCCGCCCACTTCAACACCATGACCGTGGCATTCAGAATATGATATAGAACCACTACTGGATACTTTACATATTGGAGATGCTCGTCCTACTGTGTATTCAATAATGCATTGCACTATTGACATCAACCCAATACTGTTCAAAATCTTTATTATGATAAAGTACATAAGGGTATGACATAAGAGATTGTCATGAGACGATGCATCCTATGGCAGGCTTCTTTAAATCTGCGATAACATCAAATAAAGTACATGATTAATAATTGCAGAATTCGTTTCAAGGCTACAACTATTAATTAATGTAGGGCTACAACCATTGTGTGATAAGATTATCTCAGACAGATGTCTAAGGATGAAGTTTTAAAACATGGCCATTGAGAGAGTGAGGAAAAAAAAACCTCTCAACAGATGTAAATAAATGGCTTCTTGCATCAGAAATGGACAAGGCAAGTTACCCAAGTCATTCACATTGGCAGAACAATTGTGCACAGGGCCCCAGGATGAAAAGATAGGGCCCCCATACCACCTGCCAAGATCATAATAGGGCCCCTACCCCTGCCACCTGCAGGAGGGCCCTAGGTTTACAGGCAAATGCCCTCCTTGTCCTCCCTATAGCTACGTCCCTGGTCATTCATTTTCTCATAGGCAGTGTGTGACTTAATACATACAGATTTTTGACTCTGATGACATTTGTGATTGATCAATGACCCTGGCAGAAAGGCAGGGTGATGCAGCTGTGGTAGGGGAGTAAGTTTAAGCAAAAATCTCATTTCGGCCAAATTCGGACTTAGGCGGTTTTGGTAGCAAGCCGACGATATGATATATTCATAAATGCCCTTATCACTCCATTGTACACTTAGGACTGAGATATACATATCTGAACATCAGCATACATTTTATTTTGTAATGGCCTATAGTAAATCATCCAAGCTGTCACTGACACTTGATATGTACATGTATTATTGACTTGATTGATATGAATATTTCAGTTGGACTCCTAGGCTTAAATCATTGAGGGGGTCCTAAGGAAGTAGTAGTAGTTTGTGTGTGTGTGCGCATGTGTAAGTGGGATTAAAATTATTGTTTGCCATCTATCTTTGTCTGAAGAGCAGACAGAGTGTCTGAACCTGCTAATGCTAGCATGCTAACATTGGGAGAGTTATGTGTGGCCCAGTTCAAGGGTTTATCTCTTCTCCCAAAAAATTTCTAACCACAATTTTCTTGGATTTTATAGATATGACCCACTGCAAGTTTTTAAAACTCTTAATGACTGTTGGTTCAATAGCTAACTGCCCAGAAATTAGCTCTCAATTGTAGAGTGATCTCATTCTGACCATGGTTTTTATGATTTTCCTCTTTTTGAATCTAAATAAGATGTATATAACATTGTTTTCATGGTAAGTTTTGCACATATTTTCAAAGTTCAGTTTGTATACATCACACACAAATACAGTGCCCTCCATAATTATTGGCACCCCTGGTTGAGATGTGTTTTTTAGCTTCCAATTATTTTATTTTTTTTCTAAATAATATGGGACCTTAATGGAAAAAATCCAACCTTCAATACAAGTGCATTTATTCAGTGGGGAAAAAAATCCCACATAAAGAAATAATTATTTGACATCAAATAATGTGTGTCACAATTATTAGCACCCCTGGTGTTAATATTTTGTACAACCCCCTTTTGCCAACAAAACAGCACCTAATCTTCTCCTACAATGTTTCACAAGATGGGAAAAGACAGAAAGAGGGATCTTCAGCCATTCCTCTTTGGGTCATTCCAGCTGGAATCAGCAAATGGTCCCCACTCGACCCCCTCGGATTTGCTTGAAAAAAATATATGTGATGGCTTAAACATCCAATAGAACATATCCACCATTACAGATTTCAGCTGTGCATACTTTTCCCACAAAAAATCTGTAAATAAGGACACCCGCTCCCCCTGATTTGGTGTCACTGCCTGAGTGACCATATTCAGACTTAATTATCTCCAAAACTATTTGTGGTAGGTCAATTCTTTTTTCAGGGCTAAGAGTCATAGACCTGATGAGCATACATTACAATTTGCAGCACTGTATGTCAAATTACACCTTAATGCTGGCCCTCTACTTTTCTTTGAAATTAAAATTGCAATTGTTTTCAGATGTCCATAAAAACCTCAAATTTCAACATTCAAGGTTCATCCTTGGTACATGGTCAGATATGTTCCATGACTTTCACATCACATCATATTTAATATAAGGGTCCAATGGTTGTTGAGATGCCGAGGTCCAAAGATGGGCAAAAACTAATTTGTACCATTATTTGGAGCAATATTCCCAATGTATGACACCAGTTGTGAACTTGCTGTTTGGTGTCTCTGAAAGATAATATTATTATTCATAACATATCTAAAAATTGGGATGGTGTTTTGCCCCATTATTTTTATAATTAATTTTTAAAACTCATTCCTGTGTGACATGCAGGTGCACCTTAGAAGCCCTGTTACCTTAGAAAAATTGGGTTTACTACACCTAAAATGAATAGCCAAGTCAGTGTACACTAAAACCTAAAATCTCTGATACCAAATAGGTGATGTTCAGCTCAGTATTTCAGTATTTCTGGCTTAACCCTCAATTCCATCCTAAGAAGGTGGCCAATCCCCTTGATTTTTGTGTTCCATTTTCACACAAAGATGGCAGCTCATGGAGCCAATGGCATAGTTCCAAAATAGTTCCAGGAAGTCAGCATCATGGGAAGGAAACAATACACCATTGTTTGGAGCAATATTTCCAATATATGACAGCGGTTGTAAACTTGCTGTTGGTTGTTTCTCGAAGAGGATATTCTTATTAACAACATATCTAAAAATTGGGATGGTGTTTTGCCCCTTTATTTGTATAATGCCTTTTCAAATCTCAATGCAGTGTGGCATGGATTCCTCAAATCCATCCAAGTGGCGTCATGAAAAAAACCCCACCATTTTTTAGAGCAATACCTACAAAGTATGACACCAGCTGTGCACTTGTTTTTTGTTGTGTCTGGAAGAGGATATTTTTATTAACAACATAGCAAAAAAATAGAATGGTGTTTTGACTCATTTCTTTTAATGATCGTAAAGCGCATTGCGGTGTGACATAAGCCTGTGATCAAATAGTGCAGAGGGAAGCGGAAGTGGTGAATTGTTCTGGGCCAAGGACATGGGGGAATCAAGATTGGGTACTCATTAAATTGCATGTATTGGGAAGGGGTCTCTTCAGACGACTTTATCCCGGGCCCAGCCAAAGCAGTTAACACCCCTGCTTGTTCAGCTCAGTATTTCTGATTTTTTTCTGGGATTCTGGCCTCATCTTTTTAAGTGTACTATCGGCCAGATGATCAAGTAACTACGCAACATGTTCTCACTGGCGCTACGTTAGCAATAAATTCAAGATGGTTGAGAGAAGTACCATTTTGAGAGAAGTCATTAAACAAAACAACCTCTGGAAATAAAACAAGGCGTTGATATGATTTCCTTGATGCAACCTTGATTTCCTTGATGATGATTTAATATTTGAGAAAAAATATGAAATGAATGAAACAAGTCAGGACCTTTTAATGCTCAGACCTGTGCCAAAACATTTTACACCCACTTAACTTTCAATCACCAGTTGCATCTTATGAGTTGACTTTACAAGGTAGCTTGCCATTGTCATTGATGATGCATTAGGAATCTGCACTCATATTGTTGTGTACAATCTTCCTTCATTGGCAGTTCAATGAGGAACACCTTGAAGAACAACAGAGGTATTGATTTCAGTAAGCATACCACCACCATGCTCAGGGCACTTCGGTCAGGGGAGGATGATGGGGGGCGGGAAGTTCTACAATCAGGATACCTCTTTACAAACTGTCTCCTCCTATGTGTCATCTCTAATCAACTTTTACTTTCCTATGCGGCCATAAAACAGTCCCACCCCCGCCAACAGTCACCACGACAGAGGTACCCTGACTGTAGAACTGAGCCCCGCCCCCAATCCCCCACCATATCTGAACGCTTTTACATGCTGCAAAGGTTCCTTTCGGCTTCCATCATCTCACATGGATCAACGTGATGATGGACATTACAAGTAATGAACATTGTGTACAAGTATCCAAACAATGATTGTTGTAATCACTGCTGCTAACCTGCAATCCACTTGTCAGCATTGCAGTGGGATATTATTACAATGATGCAAGCAGCTGAATTAGATCGCAGCAATGTGACAAGAACCACATGGCTATCTGGTGCCAATACGAAATTATGTGCCTTCAATATTCACCTGATATTGAATACTGCATGCAAGCAAACTCTTCTAACAAAAACTCCAGGACCATGCTGTCAAAATAGTCTGAGGGAATCTCTAGCCAGTATGAATTAAGTTATTTTGCAATACAGCTGGTAACTTAACGAGTAAGACACAAGCTTCATAGCAAATATAAAGTTGCAGGTACTGATTGAAAGACTAGTTAGGATGGGAGTCCTTGTTGCAAACAAGAGTGCTACAATTCTTTAATCCTCTCCTATTTCATCACTTTATTCCAAGACTACTACTACCACTACTGCTACTACTACTACTACTACTACTACTACTACTACTAAAATGATGATGATTATTATTATGATTTTACAATTAAAATAATTAATGTCTATCAAAGCCATGTGCAATGTGCTATTCTTGCTGTGTGGCATCAATCAATTTATTTTCAAGTGTTATGGTTTCCCTAGAATTTGCTTTGTCATTCACGGGGTAGCCATCTTGTTTTCACTGTTAAGGTGACATCAGAGCCATGGATTTGAGAGTTGAGACAAGTCGGTTGGTGACATGGTCCTCATAGCTTCAAGTAATTGTAGCCAATTGAGATTTTGAAGTCCGTTATAAAAAGAATGAGGCAAAACACCATCCCAATTTTTTGATATGTTGTTAAAAAAAACATCCTCTTTCAGAAACACCAAACAGAAAGTTCCTAACTAGTGTCATACATTGGAAATATTGCTCCAAACATTGGTGCGAATTAATTTTTTCCCATCTTTGGACCTCTGTATCTCAACAACCATTGGAGCCTTTTGTTAGATATACTATGATGTGAAAGTCATGGTACATATCAGACCATTTACCAAGGATGAACCTTACATGTAGTACTTTGAGGTTTTTACAGACATTTGGAAACCCTAGAACATATGATATCTACAAAAAGTAGAGGCTCATTATTACAGTGTGATTTGACTTACAGTGCTGCAAATTGTAATATATGATATTCAGGTCTGGGACTCTTAACCCTGAAAATATAATGAATCTGACACAAATAGTTCTGGAGATAATTGAGTCTGAACATGGTCACTCATGCAATGTCGCTAAAACAAGCGTAGGGGGTGTCCTTATTTACAGATTTTTTGTGCCAAAAGTATCCACAGCTGAGTTCTGATATTGTGGATATAATCTATTGGATGTTTAAGCCATCACATACATTTTTTTCAGGCAAATCCGAGGGGGTCGAGTGGGAGATTTTTCAGAAATTTGCTGATTCCAGCTGGAATGACCCCTTTGCAGAATCTCTCTAAATCATCCAGAGACCTGGGTCCTCTCCTCTGTACTCTCCTCTTCAGCTCACCCCACAGGTTCTCAATGGGGTTGAGGTCAGGGGACTGAGATGCCCATGGGAGGAGCTTGATTTTGTGTCTGGTGAACCATTTCTGTGTAGATTTGGCCATATGTTTAGGGTCATTGTCTTGCTGAAAGACCCAGTGACGACCCAGCTTCAGCTTTCGGGCAGAGGGCAACAGATTTTGATTTAAAATATCCTGGTATTTCAAAGCATTCATGATGCCAATCACCCTAACAAGGTTCCCAGGGCCTTTGGAAGCGAAACAGCCCCACAGCATCACTGACCCACCCCCATACTTCACAGTGGGTATGAGGTGCTTTTCAGCATGCGCATCTTTCGTGGTACGCCAGACCCACTTAGAGTGTTTGTTGCCAAAAAGCTCAATCTTGGTCTCATCTGACCAAAGCACACGGTCCCAGTTGAAGCCCCAATACCGCTTGGCGAACTCCAGACGCTTGCGTTTATGATTGTGAGTGAGGAAAGGTTTTCTCCGTGCATGCCTCCCAAACAGCTTGTTGGCGTGTAGACAGCGCCTGATGGTTGATTTGGAGACTTTGTGACCCCAGGATGCTACCATTTGGTGTAATTCTGTAACAGTGAGCTTTGGAGATCTTTTGATTTCTCTTACCATCCTCCTCACTGTGCGTGGTGGCAAAATAAACTTGGGTCCTCGTCCAGGCTTGTTTACCACTGTTCCAGTTGTTTTGAACTTCTTAATTATTCCTCTCACAGTGGATATGGGCAGCTGCAGTTGAGTGGCAATCTTCTTGTAGCCTCTGCCTGACCTGTGAAGGTCGACGCACATCTGCCTCACTTGTATGCTGTGTTCCTTTGTTTTTCCCATGTTTAAGAGTGGATAAGAGAAATGGCCTCGGTGTCACGTCATATTTATACCCCAGGGAAACAGGAAGTGATGAATTACTAATTAAATGTTCCTACATACTCTGGTAAACTTTGTAAACTACTGTAGAAATGACAGAAATGCTTCAATTATATTTATTTCCTGGGAATTGTTAAGGGTGCCAATAATTGTGGAACAGGTGATTTAATGAAAAATAATTATTTTTTAGTCAGGGATTTTTTTATTTTCTTACAATTCATTTGAGTTGAAGGCTACATTTTCCTACAATTTTCAGTGTGACAGTATTCTTCTGCAATAAACACTGAATTTATTTTAAGGCTTTTAGCAACCAGGGGTGCCAATAATTATGGAGGGCACTGTAGGTGGATTGGCCCATAACACCATTATGTCCAGGCAGTACAGCATTTTACTACTATTGGCTCGTTTTGGGCAGCCATCTTGGATTTACCCCATAAAAATGACCTTAATGATATTGAAATTTGGGGCACCCCTTCTGAAATGATGGAGAACACCCTAAGGAAGGTCTACACCGATTTTGGTGCTTCTATCCAGCGCGTAACGATTAGGCCCTTTTTGGACGGTAAGAGACCCAGCTATGAGTGACAAAATAGTTTACTAGCACTGCAACTTCTGGGCTTTTTCAGTAATATCCTCAGGCAGTCATTATATGNTACTTGGAGTTTACGCATTGTCTCTTTTTTATAGTTTATCCATAATGGAGCTGCATACATAGGACTACAGTAGGAACGAAACAAGCTTACCTTCACATCATCAGGACAGGAATGCTGTGACTACCGAAGCAGATCATTATTCTCTCTATGGGATTATAACAGGGTGTAGGCCTACTCACGTTTGAGCAGAGGTGGAAAGAGTACTAAAATGCTGTACTCAAGTACAAGTACTGTTACTCTGTTGAAAATGTACTCAAGTGCGAGTAAATTTACCAGTCAAAAAATCTACTCAAGTCAAAGTAAAAAGTAAAGAAATTCAAAATGTACTTTGAGTAAAAGTAAAAAAAAAGTTATTTTTTTAACAATCAGTGTTTTCTGCCTCTAGATGTGCAAGGGATGCACTGGGTTAGAGGAAGAACAGCTAATGTTGATCTCCTCTGAGTTAAGTGAATCTCCATCGTCAGCCTCCATGTCAGCCATCATCGTTTGAGTGAGAGACAGGTCGCACGCACTTTATAAACTAGGCTAGAATTCTAGAGTTTATTTTTTTTTACTCAGTAACGCTTGTGCTGTAAAATGTACCGAAGTACATTACTCGAAAGAAAATGTACTTAAGTAAAAGTAAAATTACACATTTTAAAAAGTGTAAAAAAGTGTTAAAAAGTCCTTGTACACAAAAAAGCTACTCAGTTACAGTAACGCGAGTAAAGTAATTAGTTACTTTCCACCTCTGGCCGGGGCACTTTTGGCTTAAAGGGGCCCCCCTCATAATTAGAAGTGCAGAATTTCATTTCTGAAAATAGAGACCCACAAGGGTGCAGGGCCCACCGGCACATGCCCGCTATGCCAGATGGCCAGTCCAGCCCTGACTGCACCTCACCCATTTGACTAACTCCAGAACAGGGTGGAACACTTGGTTGCTTCATGGACACTCCTCTCAGGGAGAAGTCAGAGCATGTACCACACACTAGAACCATCATCACGAGGCAAAGCTGCTGTGTAGACCTTCACATGGTGCCTTAAGCACACTGTAGAATCAGAATGTAAACAGCTAGAGCTGGGCCTGGCGTATGCCTTTCACTGTAGATGGGCCTATTGACGGGCCTCTTTGCAGAAAACACTCAACTACATCCTAGCATTGCTATGACAATGCAGAGAGCCAACTAAGACTTGATCATTGCCATTTTGGTGACAGTATGGCTATCACAGAGGTTCTGCACTAAGTGGTTAAGTCTCTGCAGTTTGCATGTTGTGAATACATGATGGTGCTAAATGTCCAGATGTCGACAATCTGAATTCATGTACACACATTTAAGGCAGGTCATTAAAATGTGTTTTTTCTTCTTTGGGGTATCAGCAGATGTTCAGCTGGTGTCTGCTGTGGTCTTGCAGTACTGAAACTACACCAGAGACTTTCATAAGGTATCTGCGGGATCTCACAGTGGTTAATTTTACTGTTACAGTCACCGTCTGGTGGCCCTTGGGTCACCGCCCAGCTTTGTTTGTAGACATATCGCTTGTAGACATCTTACCTCGATAACAGCTATATCTCTTTTCACGAGGACCACTTTACATCAGTGTTTCTGTAAATATGGTCATATCATATGTCTTGGAGTCATCTATGCACAGTGTACATTATATACAGTGTGCAAACACAATGTATCCCATTGTCTAGATATAAAGTACACAATGTGTACTACTGTATATTACCTTCATTACTTCCCGACTCTTGTAATGGTCCACCAAGTCATGCAATTTGGCACTTTTCATGTTGAAGGTTGTGTTCCCTAGTGATGCACAATCTAGATTCATTAGTTAACAATCCATTGCCAAATATTCCAAATGACCCGATTTTACCTGTCCAATCCAACCAGGTGATCATTCAAGCAACCAATCAACCTGGCTGAATTGGTTCAGGTAAAGCCAGGTTATTGGAAATATGTGGCACTGGATTGTAAACTAATGAATCCAGGTTGCCCTTCACTAGTCTTCCCCAGTCTGAACTCCCTCTACTTCACAGTGATCTGAAGTGATCTGAAAGTATACACTCTTTCTAGTGTTGTAATGTCTCATCTGTCGTCATTAGAAGATGAGTCTTGCTGCTGGTCACGGTCCTACACTACAGCTCTGTTTTTCCATAGTTACATCTTTATTTGGGAGCAATGACTGATGCCTTCTGATGTTGTCAGTTCAAAATAGAGGATGACATTTTTCAGGAATTCCTGTGGGTCCTGCGGGTCTTGCGGGATTCCCACGGGATGGGAGTCAAAATTTCAAAGATGAACGCAGGAGCGGGAATAAAGATGAATGGGAGAGGGCAGGAGCGGGAATAAAAATGAACGTGAGCGGGAATGCTTGCTTATTTTTTTCATTAAAAAAGCCTATCCACTCCCGTGTCATGCTCTAGTTCAAAAACCATCACCAGGGCACGATTACAAAGCAGCGACGGCAACAGCTGTTTTGGCAACACGTAATGAAGCAACACCAGCACACAACATGACTACATACTGGCAGCCTTGATGATGAACCCACAAGGTCAGCTATGAGGCCTATAGAGCAGTGTTGCCCAACTTTTTTTTATACCATGCCATACCCCCCTCACGCATACAATCTGTTCCTCAATGCCAATGTAACTATGCTCACAGAGTGGTACACGTCCCCCTGGTTGGGAACAGTATTGGGCAAGTTACTAAAAAACTATAATACATTACTGATTACATGTTACTTGTACATGTTGTGAGGTATTACACTACTTTTGCATTACTTTATTACTTTCATCAAAATACCTGTAGGCCTAAATATGGATCTGGCAATTTGTAGTGTAAATCAAGCACATGTGTCATGACTTTTTCACCTCCCGTCCAGAAGGTGTTTTGGCATGCAGACTAAACACGACCAGGTTCAGGAATATTCTGGTCCACCACAGTGAAGCAAGCAATCAACCTGGCTGAATTGTCCAGGTAAAACCAGGTTATTTGGAATATGTGGCACTGGACTGTAAACTAATGAATCCAGGTTGCACATCACTAGTCTTCCCCAGTCTGAACTCCCTCTACTTCACAGTGATCTGAAGTGATCTGAAAGTATACACTCTTTCTAGTGTTGTAATGTCTCATCTGTCGTCATTAGAAGATGAGTCTTGCTGCTGGTCACGGTCCTACACTACAGCTCTGTTTTTCCATAGTTACATCTTTATTTGGGAGCAATGACTGATGCCTTCTGATGTTGTCAGTTCAAAATAGAGGATGACATTTTTCTGGAATTCCCGTGGGTCCCGCGTGTCCTGCGGGATTCCCACGGGATGGGAGTCAAAATTTTAAAGATGAACGGAAGCGGGCAGGAGCGGGAATAAAGATGAATGGGAGCGGGCAGGAGCGGGAATAAAAATGAACGAGAGCGGGAATGCTCGCTTATTTTTTCATTGAAAAATGAAAATCCACTCCCGTGTCATGCTCTACTTCAAAAACCATCACCAGGGCACGATTACAAAGCAGCGACGGCAACAGCTGTTTTGGCAACACGTAATGAAGCAACACCAGCACACAACATGACTACATACTGGCAGCCTTGATGATGAACCCACAAGGTCAGCTATGAGGCCTATAGAGCAGTGTTGCCCAACTTTTTTTTATACCATGCCATACCCCCCTCACGCATACAATCTGTTCCTCAATGCCAATGTAACTATGCTCACAGAGTGGTACACGTCCCCCTGGTTGGGAACAGTANTGGGCAAGTTACTAAAAAACTATAATACATTACTGATTACATGTTACTTGTACATGTTGTGAGGTATTACACTACTTTTGCATTACTTTATTACTTTCATCAAAATACCTGTAGGCCTAAATATGGATCTGGCAATTTATAGTGTAAATCAAGCACATGTGTCATGACTTTTTCACCTCCCGTCCAGAAGGTGTTTTGGCATGCAGACTAAACACAACCAGGTTCAGGAATATTCTGGTCCACCACAGTGAAGCAAGCAATCAACCTGGCTGAATTGTCCAGGTAAAACCAGGTTATTTGGAATATGTGGCACTGGATTGTAAACTAATGAATCCAGGTTGCACATCACTAGTCTTCCCCAGTCTGAACTCCCTCTACTTCACAGTGATCTGAAGTGATCTGAAAGTATACACTCTTTCTAGTGTTGTAATGTCTCATCTGTCGTCATTAGAAGATGAGTCTTGCTGCTGGTCACGGTCCTACACTACAGCTCTGTTTTTCCATAGTTACATCTTTATTTGGGAGCAATGACTGATGCCTTCTGATGTTGTCAGTTCAAAATAGAGGATGACATTTTTCTGGAATTCCCGTGGGTCCCGCGTGTCCTGCGGGATTCCCACGGGATGGGAGTCAAAATTTTAAAGATGAACGGGAGCGGGCAGGAACGGGAATATAGATGAATGGGAGCGGGCAGGAGCGGGAATAAAAATGAATGGGAGCGGCCAGGAGCGGGAATACAAATGAATGAGAGCAGGAATGCTTGCTTATTTTTTCATTAAAAAAGCCTATCCACTCCTGTGTCATGCTCTAGTTCAAAAACCATCACCAGGGCACGATTACAAAGCAGCGACGGCAACAGCTGTTTTGGCAACACGTAATGAAGCAACACCAGCACACAACATGACTACATACTGGCAGCCTTGATGATGAACCCACAAGGTCAGCTATGAGGCCTATAGAGCAGTGTTGCCCAACTTTTTTTTATACCATGCCATACCCCCCTCACGCATACAATCTGTTCCTCAATGCCAATGTAACTATGCTCACAGAGTGGTACACGTCCCCCTGGTTGGGAACAGTATTGGGCAAGTTACTAAAAAACTATAATACATTACTGATTACATGTTACTTGTACATGTTGTGAGGTATTACACTACTTTTGCATTACTTTATTACTTTCATCAAAATACCTGTAGGCCTAAATATGGATCTGGCAATTTATAGTGTAAATCAAGCACATGTGTCATGACTTTTTCACCTCCCGTCCAGAAGGTGTTTTGGCATGCAGACTAAACACGACCAGGTTCAGGAATATTCTGGTCCACCACAGTGAACACCAGGCCAAAGTACATGCATTGTACTAACTTAAGTTACTTAGCACTGTAACTAAGTAAATGTTACAGATTAAAGACAAACTGGGCTGCTTCTCAGTGACAAGACCAAGGGATGACCGGAGCACTAAGCATACTTTTAGAGGTATTTAAAAAAAAAAAAAAAAAAACCTCTAAAAGTCCTGGACTGTGAGCACCACAACGGCTGAAGCACAGACATCCTTTCTCTAAATGTTACAGATGTTTGCCCTGTTTGCCTTTCTCACAAGCCGCACGCAGGTTTTTAGAGTGGGTGGCACAACATCTAACACCCTCACCATCAGCACTGGCTCACCTCAAGGTTGTGTGTTAAGCTCCCTACTCTACAACATTTACACCCATGACTGCAGAGCCAGCAGCAGTCAGAATTCCATCATCAAGTTTGCTGATGACACTGTAGTGGTGGGACTGATCAATAATAATGATGAACAGGCATACATAAATGAAGTTTCTAACATCTCACAATGGTGCCAGCACAACAACTTGGCACTAAACGTAAGCAAGATTAAGGAAATGGTGGTGGACTTTCGGAAAAAGAGGGGAAACTACACTCCACCTTCCATCTGTAAACATCCTGTTGAGAGGGTAGAGTGCTTTAAATACAGTATATCACGAAAGTGAATACACCCCTCACAGTTTTGCAGATTTTTGAGTATATCTTTTCATAGGAAAGCATTACAGAAATGTAACTTTGACACAATGATTAGTGACCTTTCAACAACATATTTAACCGCTTAAATTTCTTGTTCACTCAGAAAAAAACAAAATACAGCCATTAATGTTTGAACATGTACTCACAAAAGTGAGTACACCCCAGATTAAAATCAGGTAGAGAAGGGGCTATGTTGGCTCGAATCGTCTCGAAATGAAACGAAATGAAAAGGGATGACAAGGGAGGTCATCAGTGTGCGTTTCAACCTTTCTTTGCATTGAACTTTTACATTTTGAGTCTGCATCTGGCTTAAATAGATTGGTGTGAGATTTGAATGCAATCCTATGGAGAATATCATGATCTGCTTCAGTAGTCACAGTGCATGTTGACATTTATGTTTCTTTTAGGTGTATTTCAGATTGCCAATGTTGACAGCATTCATGCATTCCCAAACCATGTCAGTCCCACTACCATGCTTGGCTTATGAGAGGATACACCTTTTTTGTAAAACTCACTTGTTTACCACCACACATGCTTGACACCATCTAAAGCAAATTTGTTTATCTTGGTCTCTTCAGATTACACAACATGGTTCCAGTGATCCATATCCTTGGTCTGTTCATCTCTCTTGAGACCAAGATAAACAAATTTGCTTTAGATGGTGTCAAGCATGTGTGGTGGTAAACAAGTGAATTGTACAAAAACGGTGTATCCTCTCATAAGCCAAGCATGGTAGTGGGACTGACAAGGTTTGGGGATGCATGAATGTTGTCAACATTGGCAATCTGAAATAGACTTAAAAGACACATACATGTCAACATGCACTGTGACTACTGAAGCAGATCATGATATTCTCCATAGGATTGCATTCAAATCTCACACCAATCTATTTAAGCCAGATGCAGACTCAAAATGTAAAAGTTCAATGCAAAGAAAGGTTGAAACGCACACGGATGACCTCCCTTGTTATCCCTTTTCATTTCGTTTCATTTCGAGACGATTCGAGCCAACATAGCCCCTTCTCTACCGGATTTTAATATGGGGTGTACTCACTTTTGTGAGTACATGTTCAAACATTAATGGCTGTATTTTGGTTCTTTCTGAGTGAACAAGAAATTTAAGCGGTTAAATATGTTGTTGAAAGGTCACTAATCATTGTGTCAAAGTTACATTTCTGTAATGCTTTCCTATGAAAAGATATACTCAAAAATCTGCAAAACTGTGAGGGGTGTATTCACTTTCGTGATATACTGTACCTTGGTGTTCACATCACAACATGGACAAAAAACACACACAATATCATTAAGAAATCCAGGCAGAGACTGTACTTTCTGCGCCTGTTGAAAAAAGTTCAAAGTTTCCACACCCATCCTAAAAGCCTTTTACTCCTCAGCAGTGGAGAGCATCTTAACAGGGTCCATCATCACCTGGTACGGAAACGCCACAGTGCGTGAACAGAAAGAAAGGATAGTGCGCTCTGCTGAGCGCTGTATTCGTCAACCTGCCTGCCGTGAAAGACATATAAAGAGAGTGCTATCTAGGGCCCATAGCATTCTCAAAGACCAGTCACACCCAGGATATGGACTATTTAAAAAACTGAGATCTGGAAGGCGACTGTGCTGTCACAGAGCTAGAACTGAGAGACTGAGAAAGAGCTTTTTTCCTCATGCCATTTGCTTACTGAATTCCTCCTAATTACTTTGATTGAACACACACACACACACACACACACACACACACACACACACACACACACACACACACACACACACACACACACACACACACACAACACACACACACACACACACACACACACACACACACACACACACACACACCTTTTATTTTTTTTAATTTTTTATTTCTTCTTCAGCCTTCTTCTGCACACTTGTTTTGCACGGGCCATGCATTTCATTACAAGTGACACGAAAGTGTCTCTATGTACATGACAAATAAATATCCTTGAATCCTTGTAATGCCTTACATGATTTACAGCAAAAAGTAATGCATTACAGTAACTGATAATTTTTGTAATGTGTTACTCCCAACACTGGTTGGGAACCACTGGTCTAGAGGAATTGGCTCAGTCTCAGAGGAGACCTTAGGGGAAGCAGCTGGCTGGCTTCCATTTTTTGGGGGTCTTTATTTTGAGAGGGATGACTGGGCTATTACGTCAGTGCTCGGCCAAGGCACACAGTGTACCCTGAGCGCTAAGCATCAGCTATAGCAAAAGTAATAGGCCAGGTCTGGACAGAGAGACATGTCCCAACATGAAGAAAGGACGTTACATAAAGCGTTTAAAGATGCTATCCGTCACTTTGACGAACACTTAGTAGATGCTCTCAGGGGCTTGGAAGACGCATGACACGAATGCAAACCGAATGTAACAGGAATTTGTTTTACAGCCCTTTCAGTATACATTTCAACCAAGTTCCCCACTCAGGATCAGGTAAGAACAGACAGAGAAAAAGGAGTCCCATGTGCTTTGTGTTTATTTTCAGTATTCTCTTTTTAAATGCATCTCATTTCCACTCTCAGATGGCAAATGTATGACATGAGTTAGCAGCCATGCAATGATCTGTGCAAATAGCAATAATTTCAAATGTACAAATATACAGGGCCTCAATGAGGGCAAGCAAGAGTACTACACAGCAAGCAATCACAAAAGAAATGAATAAAACAAGCACATGCAACTCACAAAAAATAGTAATTGAAATTAAACAAGGTTGCTGTTCCTCTGAAGCTGTTTGGCTACTGTTACAGCATCTTCTTGCACTGCACACGCACACTGGAAGGATTGGTTCCCCTCAAAGATAGCCTATGTACTATTGGACCAAATCTTGTACAGCACAGATAAAAACTACTAGTCGTCACATCTGCTCATCATTTAGCACATCTTGTTACAATCTAAATCACAAACATCTAGCACAAATAACAAAGAGCATATGGAGCATGGACGGGCGCTAACCCAGTTGCAGCAGAACAGCGACTCTCCCTTGACCAGTGGAACTGTGAATAAATCCACCTGTAACACAATACACAACCATTACTAATTGGCATTGGGGAAAACCTTGAAACGGAGGATGGAAATGCCTACTTACTGCAACTGTAGGGTGATAATGTGTAGCGAGCTCACTGCTCAACAAGGCCAACTCAAACTGCCCACTAAAAAGAGTCAGTCAGTCAAAGGACCAAAATCAGTCAGATTGAGGGGTGGAGCCCAATCTGCCACACAAACAAATGCCCGAGGGCATTGAGGCAGTCGGTTCGTATGCAAAATGGGGAGGCGGAGCACTCGGAGGGTCACAGGCAGTCTCGAAATGAATGGCAGTGAACGAGAGGCCAGCGTATTGAAGGATAAAACTCGCTGTTTTGAACTTGTAATCGTCCGGGGAAACACCAGGGCCCTCTCCTGGTGAAAAGCCATGTTTGCAATTAAACGGACTCGATTCGATAAGATGAGATGTGCCCTCATCATCTGCGACACATTACCCCCAAGACTGAGCTCATACTTTGGCACACTAACTTCCAGACATTTTGACATTTTGGGCTACTGATGATGAGGCAGTTGAGGTAGACGACATTAGCCTACAAAGGCTACGATGCCACATTTATTTATTCATTAGGCTATTTTTTGGGCGATCAGAATAAAGCGTTGCTGGCCATTAATGTCTTCTCCTTGTTGTGTTCATAACGTAGGCCCTATGATGATGTTGTCTACTTGTCTATCAAGTGGGACTTATAGGCCTAATGACAGTCAATAAAATATCTATTCTCTCCACTGCAACCTGGCAGACGGCTCTGCAACAGGCCAAACACATTTGCACGCTCCTGCTGGTTTGTGTGGCAGAGCGAAACACTGAAGCTACTTTCGGAAAACTGAACCAGTTTACTGTTTCATACGTCATATATCACGTGGTTTTTCCGTACTGAAGCAAACTTCGGAACAGTGGTTTAATGGTTTTCGCAGTTGATGGTTTGAAACACGTTCCGGCGCGCTTGTGCCAGACTACCATCACTAGTTGAAGGGGATAAGCAACTGCAGAGGTTGCAAGATCTGACTGCAGTCGCATGCATCCCGCGATAATTTGACACCATGTGACATGTCACCTCGTCAACGCAACGTCGACGAAATTTCGAAGTTTGACAAGAAATCTCACCGTCATGCAGCATTTTGATCCAGGGTGCATTGCTGTCTTCATGCGCATGCATGCGTTGATGCGAAATCGAATGCACTTAGTAGGTGAATACGAGTTCTATGCTGTCGATCAACATTGACGGAAGCACGTGAGCGAGAACTTGTTGTCACGATGTGGGTGTTATTAAATACAGCGCATTTGCAGTCGGCCACAAATATGAACGAGACGATGAGCTCGCACCGGTTTGCTCTACTAACACACCACGTGTGAGGAGTGGGGGGACAGGCAGTGAGGAGGAGCTGAAGTGGGGACCTGCGCAAACTTGTGTAGAGGTGTGAGACAAGACCCATGTACACACGTGAGTGAGTTGTTGACCAACCAGTTCATGGGCGCGTGACCTCGGAGGCAGTCCGCCGACGAGCGTTGAAGGGGATAAGCAACTGCAGAGGTTGCAAGATCTGACTGCAGCCGCATTCATCCCGCGATAGTTTTACACCATGTGACATGTCACCTCGTCAACGCAACGTCGACGAAATTTCGAAGTTTGACAGGAAATCTAACCGTCATGCAGCATTTTCCATCCAGGGTGCATTGCTGTCTAAATGCGCATGCATGCGTTGACACATGTCGAATTCACCTACTGACAGACAATTGACCTTTCCGCGGCCAAACCCCCAAAACGGTAACTGACCAATCATAGCATAGCAACAGTTACTAAGCTCGGGACCTAGGTCAAGCCAGCCATTTTGATGAATGGAAGTCTATGAGAGAGATCCCGAGTTTGGAAGATAAAATGAAATGTTGTGCGTATGGCGTGTGTAATTCCGACAACGGAGATCCAAAAAAGTTGGAGGGAGGGGTTACATTTCATCCCTTCCCAAAACCAAAGACCGAGATGGAGAAATGCCTGCTGTGGACTAAACAATGTGGACTACCCCACCACCAGCAGCATGTAAACAGAAGCCACTATGCAAGCTAAGGTAAGCAGCTATCTTAATATCGCTAAAATCCACCTACCTCATTGAAAACGTGATAATACCACAACTTCAAATACAATTCAGTAGCACTACCTTGCATTTTTGGGCAGCTAGAACTGTGTGGATGATCATAATAACACAGCTGGATTGAATGACTAAGCCTCATTTAGCATAGGCTAACTGTAAGTTTATTGTCACTGTTGAGAACTGTTCATATTGTGCTGTATGCAAGTAGCAACCAAAGTAATGTTAATGTTGTGTGCAGTTGAAAAGTTTATCTTGTACAATGGCATTTAAAGTGGGATGCCCCTTGTTTGCCTGTGGTAAACAAGCATCAGCTATGCTGGGCAAAGTATTCTGCTATTAGCGTTAAAATCCCACCTCATGTAACCATTGCAACTGAACTGAGATTGAATAATAATTAATAGTATTGATTTAAGATCCCAGATGTGCTGTGCTTCACAATGTGCATTGTATTTTAGTGCCTTCAATCAGATATGATTTAGATTGACATACATGATTTATACATTGCAACATAAATGGAGATTGTTGTACACAGTCATCATTCTCAAATCAACTCAAAACATCAGCAAAACATCTTATCCCTACACTAACGTGCATCAACCTTGTATTACTATGAAAATGTAATGGAGAGTCTTACTGATTGTTTACAGGGTACGAGGAGAGAGCTGAAACTCCACTGAACAGCTAAACACTGGAACAAAGTGCTACAAACATCTGTGTGTGTGTGTGTGTGTGTGTGTGTGTGTGTGTGTGTGTGTGTGTGTGTGTGTGTGTGTGTGTGTGTGTGTGTGTGTGTGTGTGTGTGTGTGTGTGTGTGTGTGTGTCTGTGTGTGTGTGTGTGTGTGTGTTTGTGTGTGTGTGTGTGATGATATTTTATATGCAGTTTGTTAACTTTTCCTGTTGTTGTTCGTTGTGTACAGATCCCACCACTGATCATGGCGATGAGCTTCAGATGTTGAGGGACATGGTGGCCACTCAGAAGGCTGAGATAACCAAGCTGACCGTACAACTAGAGGCAAAGGATGTCCAGCTCCAACAACTTAGATACAAACTCCATTTACACACTACTTTGGTGTTAAACCCATAGTCTGTGCATGAAAGTGATGTGTTAGGCTATTTCCAGTAGGCTTGATTCACCTATGAGCAGTTTAATACCTTGTATGAGTTCAACATTTCAAATAATCCAGGTACAGTGGCACACCAGACCTTCCTTTGTGTAGTCAGCTGTTATTGACACTGATGACATTTAGACAAGTATATGGTTACAAAAGATTCATTCAGATTCCACATCAGTTTACAGAATGTGAGCACAATATTTAATCAGTCAACATCGATCCTGTGTGTATTTATTGTGTATTATGTATTGATTATTTTGTTATTGTGTATTAAATACCATCCATCATCATGCATATTGTCATGACCTGTGTATTTTCATTTTTTGCTTAAATGCTTTAACCCATTTCATGTCATGGTGAATTACCTGATGACTTAAGCCACTTCCAAGAGGGTATGTGTGTTCTGCAACAGTGATGTCCACAGCGGGTTTGCACCAAATAGCTCAGGTGTTCCTGTCTGCCTTTGTAGGAGAGCCAGTTTGTCACCTGTCACATTGAAGTTCCAGGGGGGAGGGCAGTAGGCCTACAACGAAATTCTCTCTAACTTCCACTGTTTACAATGTAGCCAATGTATTTGTAGATTACTGGAAATATTTATGTATCTATTTACTGAACTTTAATGTAGGCTTACTGGTTTCCTAGTGACCGTAAGAGACACCTTATAGAAACACCTTTGCTTTTGGAGCAACCACAGATGACACAGGCACTGGTTTTATTTTGGTATCATTGTGCCATTGCTGTGTGAAGCTTGTGGAGGATTGGGGTTCCAAAGGGTTGCCTTTCACTTGCATGAGGTCAAATGTGTTGAACAAGCCAAGCCAACGATGTGGGAGCAATAGACTGGAGCGCTACAGGTGGGAATGTTTACATTTGGCATCTGTTACCATCACATGGATTTAATGCTACAAATATGATAATCATGTGGATTTTAATGCAACGTGTGATAAAGGCGACTTACCCTGCTGCTTTAGGTCTAGGTCTACATAAACACTGCTGCTCTTGTAAATTATGAGGTGCTTACCTAGGCCTATTACATTGGAATCTGTAGGCTTTACCCTCTGTCTCATCTGGCTACAAACACAAATGTTGTGGATGTAGCCTTCATAAGCCTGTTGCAGACCTTTTTGTCAACTTTTATCTTATATTTTGCTGTTTCTCAACAAATTGCTTGTGATTTCTATGGGCAGAGCCGAAATTGACAGGGGTGAAAACATGTCACATGCCATTCATTCTAATGCTGAGAACCTGGAATACTTGAAAGCTTGACTCACATAGCAACCGTTGCTAAGGGGGGAGGAGTTTGCGGAAAGGTCAATTGGGCGGATAATGCCAGTTGCATAAGCTGTTTAAATCTGTGTTTTGACGTGCTTTACCATGAGAGGGAGCACCTCCTAAAACTGTGTTTACAATGCCTGAATGTAGGTCAGGGTTTACAACAAAAGAAGAGACAAAACTCTGTGGAAGAGAATCTTACATATGTAGGCGATTCATTCTAAACAAAAAAAAGTCCAATTTAATTCAGTAAAGTAACAGAAATGTACAGTTGTTTGAGGGTGCTTGGATGTACTTGCTTATGACGTTTAGATTGCGTAACTTGTTTACATTTATTACATGCTGTACTACTGGAGGGCTCAATGTATGTGTGTTTGTTGTGTTGCCTGTGTTTTGCTTTTACTCTCCAATGCAATCAGTGGAGAGGTTTCTATTTTCGCCCCGGCTCCAACTTGCTTTGCAACAGAGCCTCTGTGTCTTGTATGGGAACATTCCGGTAATGTTGTCCAACTGATTTCTCACATTACACGGTCACTCTGTTTGGTTTCTCTCTCTCTCTCTCTCTCTCTCTCTCTCTCTCTCTCTCTCTCTCTCTCTCTCTCGCTCTCTCTCTCTACCTCTATTTGTCTCACTCTGCCTATCTCTCTCCCTCTCTCTCACAGTTACCCCCACCCCCCCAATATCCCTCTCTCTTTGGTGGTCTGGCTCATTCCATCTGTCTCTCTCTCTCTCTCTCTCTCTCTCTCTCTCTCTCTCTCTCTCTCTCTCTCTCCTCTTCTTCTGTCTTCTCTCTCTCTCTCTCTCTCTCTCTCTCTCTCTCTCTCTCTCTCTCTCTCTGTCTCACTCTGCTTCTCTCTCTCTCTCTCTCTCTCTGCCCGTCAGTTACTCCCCCCCCCCCCCCATCCCCCTCTCTCTTTGGTGGTCTCTCTCTCTCTCTCTACCTCTATTTGTCTCACTCTGCCTGTCTCTCTCTCTCTCTCTCACAGTTACCCCCCCCCCCCCAAATATCCCCCTTCTCTTTGGTGGGTCTGGCTCACTCCATCTTTCTCTCTCTCTCTCTCTCCTTCCTCCCCTCTCTCTCTCTCTCTCTCTCTCTCTCTCTCTCTCTCTCTCTCTCGCTCTCTCTCTCTACCTCTATTTGTCTCACTCTGCCTATCTCTCTCCCTCTCTCTCTCTGCCCGTCAGTTACCCCCACCCCCCCAATATCCCTCTCTCTTTGGTGGTCTCTCTCTCTCTCTCTCTCTCTCTCTCTCTCTCTGTGATTCTCTCTCTCTCTCTCTCTCTCTCTCTCTCTCTCTCTCTCTCTCTCTCTGGTGTGTGGGTGGTGAGACTGATTCTGATGGTTTCCCATCTCATTTAATCACAAAACAAGAAGAAAAATGAATTGATTGCTGTTTGGTGTATCCTACGATGGCCTCCTTGACAACCAACAAAGCCACCCAGAGACATGGGCATTGACTTGGCCAGACTAGACTCACTCACCACACCACAGAGAAGAAGACGCCTGATTCACCCTTTAAGACTGCTGCCTGTTGGTTTCTACACACCAGTAGCAATGTAGAAGGCAGGCCCACAGAGAGTTGACTATAAGCCTAAAAATGCAACTTGGTTAGATTCCTTGCTTGGGGCCAGTCCATAGCTCCAGAGACTGTGTGTCACTGATTGGCATATTGAAACAAGTTGAACATTTTTGAAAGAAAATACTGGCTGCCTGAGGACCACCCTAACCCGATTACTGAGAAACAACAAAGCACCATGCAGATTGTAGAATAACAGGTCTACTATTTCCATAGTGGGTGTCATATTCAATGTTATAGGCAGGTACATTTTGAAACAGTAATGGCTGCATTTCAAATTATTTCGAGTGAAAAATGAATCGAAGTGGCTGTATAAACTATACGCTGGCTACTGTTCATTGTGTTAAGGTGAAATTTCTGAAATGTTTTCCCATGAACAGATATACTTACAAATATACAGAAATGTGTGCTAATTTCTGTGGCCCATCCGAAACAGAAATTCTGGCGCCGTGGCTGCCCTGTCAGGCTCCCCCGTCCAAAAAAATGACCTAGGGCCCCCGACAACCCATTGCCTAGGGCCCCCAAAATCCTAGAAACGGGCCTGGTCACATGGTTCACTTGAACATGTATTTAAACAGGGACTGTTGCATTGTACTGCTCACTGGTTGCTAGCTAGCTGGGTGGCTGGCTGGCTGTAAGGCCGGCCCGGCTAGCAGGTCACGTTGTAAGGGTGGTTGCATGGCTTGCTAACTAGCTTGTTTGTTAGCTTGCTTGCCCCGCTAGCTTTGGTCTTCATTTCAAAGATGATACTAGACTGGTCCACCTGCCTGCACTAGACAATATGACAATTGAGCATTTATTTAGGTATCTAATTAGGTTGATGTTTATTGGACTCCAGTGAGTAGAATCAGTCCAATCAGTTGTCTGTGATTGCAACTCTATAATTGGACTCACCTGAGTATAATCAGTCCAATCAGTTGTCTGATTGTAACTCTATAATTGAACTCACCTGAATATAATCCGTCCAATCCCCCCCCCCCCCCCCCCCCCCCCCCCCCCCCCCCCCCCCCCCCCCCCCCCCCCCCCCCACACACACACACACAGAGACACACCTTCACTCACCTTATTAGCCCCCCTCACGCAGACAAACACACTCACACCCACAAACACACACACACTTAGCCCCATACACCCCCCCCCCCCTTTTAACGGTACAATGCTTTTTTACTGTAAAATACTGCAAAAACCACCCTTTAAAATGTATACACATGTTTTTGCCGTACATGAGGGGAAACTTGTATCGTAATTTAACGGTATAGTTTTGATATCTACTACTACCATTATTTCACCGTAAAAATATCATATAATTTTTTACCGTAATTTATTTAACGGTACGTTTTGGCAACCACTGCTGCCATAATTTTACCGTAAAATGTAAAAAGGAAATATACTGTTATTTATTTAAGGGTAGACTTTGGCAACCACTGCTGCCAGCAGTTTACCGTAAAAACAACAGTTCTTTTTTTACTGTGTGGAAGAGGCATCAAAGAGGTTGTTGTCACATTGCAGTATACAATACTGTAAACAATGTTATGATAATTCATCACAGTACTATTAGCATGTTGGCTACTACAGTATAATTTCAATGGAACCGAAGCCCATGTAGGCTACCTGTGTCTGGAATGTGGTCCACAGCTCCTAAGGGCAATACAAAATATAGGCCTATAGCCTACTGTATTCATATATTTTACACAAGTTACAATATTAATTCAACAAATATATTCATATGTTTTATATGGGTTTGGGTAACAAACCTCACCACAAAGTGAAATAAAATATGTTGTGAATATATTTTCATATATTTAGCATGGGTTACAAAATGGGCCATAAGTTAAAATACAAAACACACTGTGAATCGTATGTAGATTACAGACTTGGGCACATCTTTCCAGAATCTTTGTCCTCTATATTAGTATTCATGTATTCCACTGTTTCAGAATGTCCTTCTACTGACCTTGACTCTTGAATCTCTGTTTGGACTTCAGCCAAAGACTGGGTAAACTTTCTCAGAGTTGCTGAAGTCTGCCTTGAATCTANAAATCTCACGCCTCATCTTCTTATTAACATCATCAAATCTGACCTGCCCTGCCTGCATATCCAGACACACCCCTACTCTGCTGGGCAGGGCGATGGTTGGTAACCGGTTGGTAACCGGTTCAGTGAGCGCCACAAGGAGAGTGTTAATCTTAACACTATGAATATGTTTATAGCCTATTGTACCAATGTGTCCCAATGTATGTGGAGTGTTAGCATAACTCTCCCCAAAGTGTTAATAGGCTACTCAGAGAGTTGAGAGAGAGAATCTTTGTTTGGTCTTCAGCCAAAGCGGTGGAATGCCACCCTGCATTACAACAGAAGGCTTACACACACACACACACACACACACACACACACACACACACACACACACACACACACACACACACACACACACACACACACACACACACACACACACACACACACACAACCTTGCATGCAAACATAGCTATTCAGAAATACAGGAATGCCAACAGACAGGAACTGTCAAAAGCATGACCTTCCTTGAAGACAAAATTGCTGCATTGTTTATATCAGGCAGGAATGCCAACTGTGAGTAGCCTAACTAACAGAACGGATGACCCGCCCAGACAGGAGCCAGGAGTGGCATGCTGGAGAAATATAAAAGACTGGCTGGAGTGCCATGCTATAAAAGACACAACTCAAAAGACTGACAAGGAGGAAACATAACGTGAAACACTAGCCCAGCAGAAGACAAGACTTTTGGAGCTTTAAGTCTACATTTCAGCCAGACTATTCGTCCTGTTATTGTCAGGACCCTCAGTGATCTTGCTGCTGCTGTCGTTGCTGTCTGGGATATGAATACAAGTGTCTCTCATCATGATTCTCTCAGCCATAGGTAGGTCTATACACACAGACACACGCGCACACATGCACACAGGTACACGCACACACACCACATTTTTTTTAGATGATTTCAGCAGTGTAAGTCTGTCCGCAATTGTAGCCTACCTTGCTTTTATTCAACTACTTCAATTGCTCTGAGTAATTTGCACAGCAGAATAGGCCATAACACCTTTCCATAGACTGTTAGAGATATTGTCAGCAGTCACACAATAATTGTGTGGTTTTAGTAAGTTCCATTTGAAATGTTTTCTCAGATTCCCTTACCGTCAAGATTAGCAAGAGTTGCAGTTCCAGAAGCCATGGGAAGAATCCACATAGTCATGAACCCTGTTCACAGCCTTTTGGAAAACCTAACTTCAGTGGCCTGAAGGTAAATGCAATGTTGTATGTTCAGTTGTAGGCTACATGATGTGTTGTATTGCAGATATCTGGGTGATGAAATATTAAGTCTACTGTGTATCAGGGCTTGACACTGGCAGCTGCCAACCGGCCAAATGCTGGTAAAACTTGGCTGTGGCTGGTAACAATTTCAGTGTCACTAGCCAATTTGGCAGGTAGCTTATTCTATGGTATGATGACATATCAGAATAGCGTATATTCTCCAATTTCCCCCTTGTTGTACAATTGTTTGCATTTAAGTTCAAGGAAAAGCTCAGTTAACCAGTCTCTATTTGTTTGTTTTATTTCCATGTAGAAACCCTTACACTTATCTTCTTGCTTTAAGCACCTCATCTTCTGAGGTTAGATAGCGTCATGACAATTATTAGATGTATAGCGTCATGACAATTATTGGTGACTGGATCGCATAACCCCCCCCCCCCGCCATGCCCCCTTCCATCCTCCTCCCATCCCTCCTTCAACAATCAGTAACAACTATTGAAATGAGAGACTTTTTTATATCTTGATGCTTAATGTGAAATTATTTATTTATTTATTTTTGTATGTATGCTACTAGACACTTACATTTCCTCCAGGATTAATAAATGTTACTCTACTCTACTCTACTCTACTCTACGACAAAACAAAGATAAGAATCAAATTTGTGGCTAGTAGAATAGCTGGATGGCTAGCGACTCGGGAAAACCACTAGCCACAGTGACCGGTGACTGAAAAAGTTAATGTCAAGCACTGCTGTGTACGTGTGATCCCATATATATAATAGAGCTGAATGAAGGAAAAGGCTTTTACATAAAGCAAGTGCACTCGTTATCCCCATTACCAGTACCAGGCCTACACACAATGCATGTCACATCCCAATGCTTGCACCTAAATTGTGGTTGTACAGTGCAGTGTAGCCATACAACAATTTTTAGTATTTTCAACAGAACAGTTAGCATGTGTCTGCGTTTCATACTGAAATGGATGCTTTGTGTTTTCCTACAGGATGCTATTCCCCAGTTCTGTCTATCCAAACAAAGATTTAGAAGTGAAGGTCAGGAACAACTCTATGATATTAATATTAATATACATTATACAATGTTTCAGGCTGCTACACACACACACGCACACACTCACGCACGCACACACTATAGCGTTGGGTTCAAAAGATCAATCCGTTAGCCAATATAGATTCACATTCGAAAAGTGTGATATCGATTCAAAACTTTGTGGATCGATCTTTTGCATATGATTATATGTTATATTATAGACTATATAACACACATGGTTTGTGACTCTCCATCACTGTCCTTGCTGTCTTTTGCAGGTATTTTATATGCTGCTGGCATGAGAAGAATTCCGTCATCTGAAGTATATTTTCTGCGTGGCACACGCTCAATGATTTGGTCTGGTCCGAATTTTAGTCAACTGAAGGTAAACACAATATTAAAACCAATGATGTGTGTAGATTAGGAATACATGTTATCTTCTTCTTGACGAAAACAACATGTGTGCCATTGTACTGATCCCTCAGACAAACACATTATTCCTCATTTTATTCCTCATTGCTGCCATGAGCTGCCATGTTGTTTTGTTACTTAATGTATGTGCAGCATTGAGGTGTAGAGGTGTAGTGTGCTGTCACAACTGTGCTGTGTTTTTCTCTCAGAATGGACAAAGTCTTCTGACCATATCGAAGGAAGACCGTTACAGCCTGGAGGAGTGTCGACTCTTCATACTGCAGTGGGCCAAGGAACTCAACAACCTGCCCCAGGTAAAGAACACTTCAGATCACAGCTCAACAACCTGCCCCAGGTAAATAATACCTCAGATCACAGCTCAACAACCTGCCCCAGGTAAATGATACCTCAGATCACAGCTCAACAACCTGCCCCAGGTAAATAACACTTCAGATCACAGCTCAACAACCTGCCCCAGGTAAATAACACTTCAGATCACAGCTCAACAACCTGCCCCAGGTAAATAACACTTCAGATCACAGCTCAACAACCTGCCACAGGTAATTCAGACATAGTAGTGTTGACCTAGCCACACAATGTGTGGTGATTATCCCCTTTGCACAGAGCCTCTGTTATAACCTGAATGTCACCAAAAGTCTTTAACTTTTACCCAAGAGTTCCAGAGGGCCATATAATAATATGATGTAGTCAGGGCCCTGAATTAACTTTTTTTTGTCACCGGCCAAAATGGCTAGTAAATGGTAATCTTACTAGCCAAACACACACTCACTAATGGGTCAAAGTGGCTAGTAAGTTGGTCTTTTCTACCAACCAAACTAAAACTTCACCAGCATTTGGCCGGTCGGCTGGTGTTAATTTAGAGCCCTGGTTGTAATTGATCTTTTCAGCAAAAAAATAGGCCCGACGACAGGCCCATCTGCACAAAGAGGCTACACTGTAACAGCCAAACACTGTACTCCCCAAGTCACTGCAGTGTAATGACTAATGTACCGGTATATGAATATCTCTGCAGATTTATGGAGCAATTCACATGAGTAGGGATGACTACTGTACTTCATAACACCTGTGTAATAGGCTATTGCATATGTTATCCCATAGACTCCATTCACTCAGATATGACTCACCCTTCAATCCCCCCAGCATGCCTACTGACAGGCCTGTGTGTGTGTGTCCATTACAGTTGTGTGGAGCCCCTGATGTGTGTGTGTGTCCATTACAGTTGTGTGGAGCCCCTGATGTGTGTGACAGCTGGGAGCAGTATGAGGAGAAGAAAGAGACCCATCCAGAGGAGGCCGACAGGAGACTGAAGGCGGCCCAGAAACTGCTCTCCTCCTGGGCCACACAGCTCGACACACAGCCCCAGGTATGGTCCAGAAATGCAGGCTTGAAAAGAGTGTGTGTGTGTGTGTGTGTGTGTGTGTGTGTGTGTGTTATGTGAGAGAGGCCGGGGGGGGGGGGGGGGGAGAGAGAGAGAGAGAGAGAGAGAGAGAGAGAGCGAGCGAGAGAGAGAGAGAGAGAGAGAGAGAGAGAGAGAGAGAGAGAGAGAGAGAGAGAGAGAGAGAGAGAGAGAGAGAGATGAGACAAGCCATCGCACAACCTCATATTACTTTCTATTCTAATGTATTACTCTTGTTGGGGGCAGTGAATTTTTATATACGTATAATTTCTGTATTCTTTTAGACTCACAGTAAGCGTCCTGGTCCAACGCTCTGTCGTCCACAAGCTAAAGACATTTCTCCAGGTAAACACAACTATGCATACCGAACTCTGATATTCATTTAACATTCAATGGTTTCACTTACAAGGTAACAGTTTAGCAGTCATGCGGAAAGATGAGCAAAGGTCATTGTTGTGTTTCAGAGTGTGTTCTCTGCCAACAAGAAACCAGTGGAGTCAGTTGAACAGCCTGCAATGCCTGATCAGAGGCCTGAACTGCCTGCATCATGTTGAACAGCCTGCAACGCCTGATCAGAGGCCTGAACTGCCTGCATCATCCCTCAAGGCTCCTCATCCTCACGCTCAACTTGGGCAATGACTTAAAGGTACACTGTGCAGGAAATGGTCAAAAAAGGTACTGCAACTATGCTGCTCATTGAAACTGGGTTGCCTATTGCCAAATTCGTTACAAAGTAACAAACTAATATTTTCTAGTATGGCCCAAGTACAGCCATTTTTGCAGCTAAAAATGGCTATTTATGGAAATTCAAAATGGCGGACCATGGAGAAGATCCCCCTTTTCATGTATGAAAAGTGCAATTTTTCCCGTCATAATGAATACTTTGAATTTGATGGTGGTGGTAAGTATTCATGAAAAAGGTAACATTAGTGAATGGGTAGTATGGATTCCGGAAATAAACAACAACAAAAAACCCACAGTGTACCTTTAAAGAACTGTCTTACTGTCACTCAAAGTACACACCTCAGAATGATTCATAAGTTACAATCAAGTGCCACATCATGTTGCAATGACTTGGTGTTTACCTGCCAAATTGAACCAGGTGACCATTCCACCAGCCAATAAATCACCTGGCTGCATTTGGAATATGTGACACTGGATTGTAAGTAGGCCTAACTAATGAATCCATTTTGGCCACCACCGATCACGCCACAGCTCAACTGCACCATAACTTATGGTCCATAAGGCCGTTACGCCACAGTCTCCCACGCAAGTTGTGGCATTGTTGTTGTAATGCAGTGATTGTCCAGCAGGAGGAGCTGAGGTTTTAGGCTGTTGTGAGGTGGAGCTTCCGTAACCTTGCTCTTGGTAGATGTAATTTTTTCACTATTGTTTACATCTACATCTAACGTTAGTTTGGATTTATGTAGTGAGGTAGGTAGTCATCACACAGTGTCCAGATTTTGTTTTTGTTTTTACAGTATTCATGTGATGATTTATTGTAATTTGTTTACGTTTTTTTGCTATTGTTATTGTCATTGTATTTTGTTATTGTCAGTTTGGATGTACTGTACTCTATGTAGTGAGGGTCATCCCAAAACCCCACAAAGGCCTAAAATGGACATCATGGACTACTGGACTCCAATCGAGACCAATACGATAATCTCACGAGAACAAAGGCTATAAATAGTGATTTTTTTAGGCTTTTATTCTGACAAACGGTGATGTCTATCGAGTGTGTGTGCTGTTACTAAGGGCATTTATCAATGCTCTAGTGTGCACCTTTCCAAGTGTATCAGGCTAATTAGTCATGCCCAGTTATTGGATACTCTTTGGTGAACTCTACGGAGTATCCAATCACTGAGCGTGGATAATTAGGCTCACACACGTGGAAGGCGCACACTAGGAACATTGAGAAATGGCATAAGACTAACAGTCATTTGCTTTTCAGTCATTTGAGCAGGTGTCATTAACACATGATAATCCCAACCCCTCCCCACCCCCACCCCACTCCACACACACACACACACACATACTATAATGTCAAAAAGCGTGGTTTTTTTAAGTTTCTATGTGATGTCTTTTTAAACAGTATGTTGATTGTTCATGTTCTTGTAGCAATTTGCACTTTATCCACCCCCCTATGCAGTGAGGATGGCACATTACAGGTACATTATATTTGCTGCAGTGAGGATGGCACATTACAGGTACATTATATTTGCTGAAGTGAGGATGTTGATCATCCTGTCTGAGCACTGATGGGTCACACTGACATACTTATATGAAGCTAAAACTGATTTTGTAAAAAAAAAATATATATATATATTAGCATAGTGTCTAGTCCTGTTTTAGAATTGTACTGATTGTAAATGTTATAGTAGCACTTTGCACTTTGAGATTTCTGAACTATTGAAATAAATACATTTAAAGGCATGTCTGCTCATGTGCTGCATGACTGCATGCTTGAGGTGTTGTGAGTGAACGGCTGTCAACTCAGGGAGTATCTGGTTACACACACACACACACACACACACACACACACACACACACACACACACACACACACACACACACACACACACACACACACACACACACACACACACACACACACACACACACACACACACACACACACACACACACACACACGCACGCACACACACACACACAGACACACACTCCCCACTGTGCTCTTGATGCTTGGAATTGGGCCATAATACAGTGAGGAGAATAAGTATTTGATCCCTTGCTGATTTTATTGGTTTGCCCACTAATAAAGACATGATCATTCTATAATGTTAATGATAAAATGTATTATAATATAGAGAGACAGAATATCAAAAAGAAAATCCAGAAAATAACTTTGAAGAATATATTTTAATTTATTTGTATTCCATTGAGGAAAATAAGTATTTGACCCCTCTAGTCAAAAAAGACAAAATACTTGGTGGCAAAGCCCTTGTTTTCACATACAGAGGTCAGATGTTTCTTTCAGTTAATGACAATGTTTGTGGGGATATTAGAAAGGATTTTTGTCCACTTTTCTTTGCAGATCATCTCTAAATCACTTAAGTTGTATGACTGTAGCTTGCCAAATGGGAACTTCTGTTCCCTTCACAGGATTATTATAGGGTTAATGTTTGGAAACTGTCTAGGCCACTTCATGACCTTAATGTGCTTCTGCTTGAGCTACTCCTTCTTTGCTTGGGCTGTATGTTATGGATTATTATCATTTTGGGAGGCTAATCCATGACCCACCTTCAGTCTAGTGGTGGTGGGAAAGAGGTTGGCATGCAGCATTGTACGTTTACATGTCTCCCTCCATCCATTTCTTGACGATGTGAAGTTGTCCTGTGTCTTGGCCAGACAAACAACCTCAAAACATAATGTTACCACTTTCATTTATGATGTTGGAGAAGGTGTTGTTCTTGGGATCATAGGCAGCATTTCTCTTCCTCCAAACACATAGAGTTGTGTTAATGCCAAACAGTTTGATTTTGGTGTTATCTGATTCCAGCACCTCCCAATCATATCTTAATCCAGTTTGACGTTCATTGGCAAACCTCAGGTGAGCCTGAACAGGTTCCTTCTGAAGCCGGGGTACCATACATGTACTGCAGGATTTTAATCCGCTGTGGTATCAAGTGTTTCCAATAGTTTTCTTAGTGATTGAGGTCCCAGCTGCCTTGAGATAATTTCCTAGCTCCTCCCATACAGTTTTAAGGTGCTTTATCTCCTTTTTTTCTGGTTATTAAATTCCCACAAGGTCAAATCTTGTATGGAACCAGAGACAGGCCTAAGATTGATGATTGATGATCATTTTCTATGTCCTAAAATTGGGAAGAAATGCACCAACAGTTTGCTCTTTAATATCCAGGAGCCCATTTCAGCCTTATTGAGTTCTAAAATCTTGTCCCTGACATCCTTTGACAGCTTTTTGGTCTGTCCCATGTTGGCGAGTTTAGTTTGATTGATTGACTGATTCTATGGACTGATTCTGCCGATTCAATGTGTCTTTTGTGCAGGTTACTATTAACAGGTGTGTTCAATTCAGATAACAAGTTGATTGGAAGTGCCATTTGATCTGCGGGATCAGAACTCTTAATGTTTGGCAGGGGATCAAATACTTATTTCCCGCAATTAAATATAAATCAATTATTATATATTCTTTAGAGTTAATTTCTGGATTTTCTTTTTGATATTCTGTCTCTCCATATTAGAATACATATTATCATTAACATTAAAGACTGATCATGTCTTTATTAGTGGGCAAACCAACAAAATCAGCAAGGGATCAAATACTTATTCTCCTCACTGTAAATACTATAGCCTACTTTCTACAAAACTATGAAGCCATGTAAGTCTGATATTTTACAAAATATTTAGGAATATGCTAAAATGATAATATAAGAATATAAGATAACCATATTCTATTCTCTACTATGCCGCATACAACACATGTGGACCTCAAGAGGGCCGCATTAGTAACATCATCGCAAAAAAAACCTTTTCAGCAGGTCTGTTGAATATGTAGAAAGCAATGCAATGCAATGCAAAATGTCATTTATTTAATTAATTTAATTCATTCATTGCCTACCGTCAATGAATAAAATAGGGGACAGCTCATTTTGGCGGGGGGTCTGGGGTCTTCCTCCAGAAAATGTTGTATTTCTTAGATGTAATTTCCTGCATATTAACGCATTTTAACATCCTGTTTCAGCTCAAGACGAACCAATACAAATACAATTATATTTATTATTGAATTAGACAATACAATATGAATAAGAAGTATTAACATTTGATCTTTATATATGAGGTCTATATATGAGCTTTATCAAACGCCTGTCACAGTACAAATTCACCATTTGCAATAGAAGTGTGATGTGCACTTTACTACATATACAGTGTAAGAGAGATCAGAGAGTGGACCATTGGGTTAAACCAGTGGTTCCCAACCTATGGGTCGGGACCCCCCTTATGGGTCGCCAAAGATCCAACGGGGGTCGCGGAGCCCTCTTGATTTTAAGGGGTTTCGTTTTAAATATATATAGCTCATGTTGAATAAAAGACAAAGCATTTAACTAATAAATGCATAGACGCAACAAATTGTAAGTGCTACATTAAACATGTATTCTATATTTGACCAAAGACGAATTGAGGAATAAAATAACTAAAATAAGTTATCACAGGAAACGGAGGGCATCTTGTGACTCCGTCTCGTGCGGGCGCTCGCGTGGTTGGGTCACCAAAGCTTAAAATAGTAAAAACATGGGTCCCCTAAGAAAAAGGTTGGGAACCACTGGGTTAAACTAAACACACAAAAAGAGATTCATCATACAGCAGGCCTTACACCAGTGTCTTCACCATTGGCACCATTGGCCAACTGAAATATAGGTGTGAAAAGAATAGACTACTGAAAAATATTGGGCCTACTGATTAATATTGTATATTACATAATATTCCGATGGAAACACAAAATGTCATCTCATCCATAAATGTCTGTAGGTTTATAATCCTCTATATGAACTCAGCTGTGGCGTGATTGTGTATGCGGTCCCCATAATGAATTACTGATTTACTACTGCCCCCTTCTGGCACATGAGGGAATGGTTGAGAATAAACTGTAAGATGAGGAGGGTGAACTGCAGCCTAACCTGCAGCGTCCATTGACATCAGATATTATAAAACTAACGAAATATTGAAAAAATACAGACCTCAAAGTAGTCATGTGAAATTAAGTGTGGGTATCGTTCCCCACAGTTAACACTTCTCCTAAATATTGGCATTATTATATTATGTAGGCCTATTGGCTGAAGTGAAGTGAAAGGCAGAGTAGAACACGCCGTCCAAAACTAATCAAAAAGACCTCAGTCGTCTCGCTGCTGTTCCGCCCTGCTCTAGTCTGAATTAAGTCTAACCACGTAGCACAGAAACCGTTTGCTGTAAATAATCAAATATTAAAACAAGCTTTCAACAAGCAAAACAAATGTGAACAACTCAACCATGAAAACATAAGTACATTTACAAAAAGCATTATACAGTACATTATAATTCATTATATAGATACATTACGAATTACATTATAAATCCACAATCCACAATCAACGGGAAGCTGCAGGGCACCTGGAAACAAGCGTAGCAAATGTGAAACATCTCAAACAGCCAATCCGCACGTGTGTCTCCTCTGTCAAATCAGCAGAGAAGCAGAAGCAGCCACAAGGGGGCAGTCAAGATCGCTACTGAGTCCTGAAAAGACATGGGAGATTGACCTGGACAGGATAGGCAGCTCACACACCCATAAGCACACAGCATTGACAATAGTGGCGTCAAGAATAAGAGATTCATTATGCACTCACACTTCTGTCTGCTGGCCCTCAGGACGGCAGTGCTGAGTCACACGTCTCATACTGGGTGAACACACAACATTGATGACTCATTCTGCACTGTCACTTCTGTCTGCTGGTTAGGGTTCTTCCTGTTTTGGAAATGGGTGTCTGTAGTGGTGACCATATTGAGTTTGTGTGTAAGTTTTTGCGTAGCCTGCATTGTCTCAGTGTAGGCCACAACCACAAGTATCTCCTCTGTCAAACCAGGGGAGAACCAGAAGCAGACACAAGGGGGCAGTCAAGATCAATGCTGAGTCCTGGAAAGGTGTGGGAAATCCACTTTGACTTGGAAAAGATAGGTAGCTCAAGCTCACATTTCTCAGTAAACTCATTGAAACAACACCAGGGGGTGTTCACTCACGGAACTAGCTACTAGCCACAACTGGCTAACCCTAACCACGGGCCAGTGCAAAATGAATGGGTGTCAATGGAGTTTTCTACCATTATAATTTTTGTGATTTTTTTATAATTTTTTGTCCTGAAATATTAATATTAAGTTCGAAGCTAGAAATAATAAGACCCCATTTGAGTAGCGTTTCGATTGTTTTGCGCCACTAGATTATTATATACTGGGTCACAAAGCTCAATTTTTATGGGGCCAAACCCACAAACATTAGCGCGATGCTAGCGAGTACAGGTTGAAATCTTCTAACCTGCTGTAAAACTACACACCTGAACGATTTGTCAATACAGCCTATTGTTAAACAACAGTCATAGTGTTTACCAGGAATGTTTTGTTGATAATATTTGTGACTGGAAATCGCAGTAGCAATGTATTTAGCATGGGTTCCCCTTTCCATTCCATACATTTTCCCACATGGACTGGCCTACGCTCGTTACTGCAGTATGCATGCAAAGCTAACTGGCTACAATGGGAACCAATGAGACTGAGCCTTCTCCCTGTTAGAGATTCTCTGACAACACTGAGGTCGGACATCATGATGTAGTCCAGTGTTTCCCAAACTGGGGTGCGTCCCATGAAGAAAATAAACTTTCAGTTGCGCTTTTGCAAGATGTTGAATTCAACTTATGCTGCCAATGACATCTTGTGACACCACCCCGCCGGTGCCACAAGCACTTGGGGAGGATGCAAGTTTGGCTATTGGAAAGACCCACTGATACTGACTGCACTGCACACAAACCCAGAGATGACTGTGAAACAGGACAGCACAGAAAATACTTTACAGGTGCACTGTGTGTGTGTGTGTGTGTGTGTGTGTGTGTGTGTGTGTGTGTGTGTGTGTGTGTGTGTGTGTGTGTGTGTGTGTGTGTGTGTGTGTGTGTGTGTGTGTGTGTGTGTGTGTGTGTGTGTGTGTGTGTGTGTGTGTGTGTGTGTGTGTGTGTGTGTTGTGTGAAAACAACTGTGGCAGTTACTCATACCTGGGCCAATCTCACTTTGTTTGCCTCCCCTAGTCCCGGAGGTAAGTATTGACCTCTTTGACAGTGGCTTGACAATGGCAAGGCTTGACAATGGCAATCCTGCTCACATTCTTCACATCCTTCTGAGTAAACGTTGAGGCTCCTTTGTACTCTTTAGCCTGGCTTGACAATGGCAAGGCTTGACAATGGCAATCCTGCTCACATTCTTCACATCCTTCTGAGTAAACGTTGAGGCTCCTTTGTACTCTTTAGCCTGGCTTGACAATGGCAAGGCTTGAGAATGGCAATCCTGCTCACATTTTTCACATCCTTCTGAGTAAACGTTGAGGCTCCTTTGTACTCTTAAGCCTGGCTACATGATTATCGGCTTTGATGCTGTTATGCCTGAAGAAGATCTATTATGGAAACATTGTGACTGTGACTGTGTTCCTTGCATAAATACCAAAAGAAAGTGAATAAAGAAGCACTCATCAGATTTCTTTTTTCATTTCTAATCGCCTCACATCACAGACGTTTCGGGCTTAATCCTTTCTTCAGTGTGAAATGGCGATTTCCCTGCATAAATACCACATAGGAATGATTCTACGATTCGCCTACGCTTTTGGCAAAAGCAAAATGTCAATTATCAGTATTTTTTCAACTAAATGACCTAGATATTTACATAGTGTAACAGTAAGGCAGTTTCAGTAGAGTGGCCACTTCTGAAGCCAGACTGTTTTGAGCCAAGAAGGTCATTTTGCATAGCATATCAGTCCTGACTCAAACAGGCCTGACTCAAACAGGCCTGATACACTATCAGGCCTGTCTGTATTACATTTATATCAAGTTAATTCTCACTTTAAATTACAGAAGGACCACCAATCCAATTTCCTTGCAAAGAAGGCACACATAAAACTGTTCTACAACAACAAAATAAAGACTTTTCTGCAGGTAATCTCAACACAGCATGCCACAACATGTAGCTCAACCACATGCTGCAGCCATTCTTGGCACCCTTGGCCGTGAAGTCACAGTCATGCTGAAACCTGTTTGTGTTCTTATAGAAAAAGTTGTGTTGTATTTTTTTTAGTCATGTTAATATAGGGTAATTCCAGCGGGAATCAGCAAATTTCAGAAAAATCTCCCACTCGACCCCCTCGGATTTTCCTGAAAAAAATGTATGTGATGGCTTAAACATCCAATAGATCATATCCACAATATCAGAACTCAGCTCTGGATACTTTTGGCACAAAAAATCTGTAAATAAGGACACCCCCTACGCTTGTTTTGGCGACATTGCATGAGTGACCATGTTCAGACTCAATTATCTCCAGAACTATTTGTGTCAGATTCATTATATTTTCAGGGCTAAGAGTCCCAGACCTGAATATCATATATTACAATTTGCAGCACTGTAAGTCAAATCACACCGTAATAATGTGCCTCTACTTTTTGTAGATATCATATGTTCTAGGGTTTCCAAATGTCTGTAAAAACCTCAAAGTTCTACATGTAAGGTTCATCCTTGGTAAATGGTCTGATATGTACCATGACTTTCACATCATAGTATATCTAACAAAAGGCTCCAATGGTTGTTGAGATACAGAGGTCCAAAGATGGAAAAAAAATAATTTGCACCAATGTTTGGAACAATATTTCCAATCTATGACACTAGTTAGGAACTTTCTGTTTGGTGTTTCTGAAAGAGGATGTTTTTTTTAACAACATATAAAAAAATTGGGATGGTGTTTTGCCTCATTCTTTTTATAACGGACTTCAAAATCTCAATTGGCTACAATTACTTGAAGCTATGAGGACCATGTCACCAACCGACTTGTCACAACTCTCAAATCCATGGCTCTGATGTCACCTTAATAGTGAAAACAAGATGGCTACCCTGTGAATGACAAAGCAAATTCTAGGGAAACCATAACACTTGTAAATGAATTGATTGATGCCACACAGCAAGAATAGCACATTGCACATGGCTTTGATAGACATTAATTATTTTAATTGTAAAATCATAATAATCATCATCATCATCATTTTAGTAGTAGTAGTAGTAGTAGTAGTAGTAGTAGTAGTGGTAGTGGTAGTGGTAGTAGTAGTCTTGGAATAAAGTGATGAAATAGGAGAGGATTAAAGAATTGTAGCACTCTTGTTTGCAACAAGGACTCCCATCCTAACTAGTCTTTCAATCAGCACCTGTAACTTTATATTTGCTATGAAGCTTGTGTCTTACTCGTGAAGTTATCAGCTGTATTGCAAAATAACTTAATTCATACTGGCTAGAGATTCCCTCAGACTATTTTGACAGCATGGTCCTGGAGTTTTAGTTAGAAGAGTTTGCTTGCATGCAATATTCAATATCAGGTGAATATTGAAGGCACAGAAGTTCATATTGGCACCAGACAACCATGTGGTTCTTGTCACATTGTTGCGATCTAATTCAGCTGCTTGCGTCATTATAATAATGTCCCACTGCAATGCTGACAAGTGGATTGCAAGTTAGCAGCAGTGATTACAACAATCGTGGTTTGGATGCTTGTAGTCAATGTTCATTACTTGTAAAGTTCATCATTACATTGATCCAGGTGAGATGATGGAAGTCGAAAGGAAGCTGTGCAGCATGCAAAATCGTTCAGAGATGGTGGAGGATTGGGGGCGGGGCACAGTTCTACAGTCAGGGTACCTCTGTCGTGGTGACTGTTGGCGGGGGTGGGACTGCTTTATGGTCGCATAGGAAAGTAAAAGTTGATTAGAGATGACACATAGGAGGAGACAGTTTGTAAAGAGGTATCCTGATTGTAGAACTTCCCGCCCCCCATCATCCTCCCCTGACCGAAGTGCCCTGAGCAGGGTGTTGATATCCTTACTGAAATCAATACCTATGTTGTCATTGTCCTTCAAGGTACAAATGTCGTTGCACCTGTACAATGATAGTAAAGTTTCATTCAAAGTATCATTCAGGTGTTCCTCATTGAATTGTCAATGATGGATGGTTGCACTCAACAATATGAATGCAGATACCTAATGCACCACCAATGACAATGGCAAGCTACTTTATAAAGTCAACTCATAAGATGCAGTTAGTGATTGAAAGTTAAGTGTGTATAAAATTGTTTGTCACAGGCCAGAGCATTGAAAGTTCCTGACTTGTTTAATACATTTCATTTTTTTATATATATATATTAAATCACCATCAAGGAAGTCAAGGTTGCATCAAGGAAATCATATCAACACCTTGTTTTATTTCCAGAGGTTGTTTTTTTATGACTTCTCTCAAAATGGTACTTCTCTCAACCATCTTGAATTTATTGCTAACGTAGCGCCAGTGAGAACATGTTGCGTAGTCACTTGATCATCTGGCCGATAGTACACTTAAAAAGATGAGGCCAGAATCCCTGAAAAAAATCTGAAATACTGAGCTGAACAAACAGCTTTGCCTGGGCCCGGGATAAAGTCGTCTGAAGAGACCCCTTCCCAATACATGCAATGTAATGAGTACCCAATCTTGATTCCCCCATGTCCTTGGCCCAGAACAATTCACCACTTCCGCTTCCCTCTGCACTATTTGATCACAGGCTTATGTCACACCGTAATGTGCTTTACGATCATTAAAAGGAATGAGGCAAAACACCATTCTATTTTTTTGCTATGTTGTTAATAAAAATATCCTCTTACAGACACAACAAAAAACAAGTTCACAGCTGGTGTCATACTTTGGAGGTATTGCTCTAAAAAATGGTGGGTTTTTTTCATGATGCCACTTTGGATGGATTTGAGGGATGCATGCCACACTGCATTGAGATTTGAAAAGGCATTATACAAATAAAGGGGCAAAACACCATCCCAATTTTTAGATATGTTGTTAATAAGAATATCCTCTTCGAGACACAACAAACAGCAAGTTCACAACCGCTGTCATATATTGGAAATATTGCTCCAAACAATGGTGTTTTGTTTCCTTCCCTTGATGCTGACTTCCTGGAACTATTTTGGAACTATGCCATTGGCTCCATGAGCCGCCATCTTTGTGTGAAAATGGAACACAAAAATCAAGGGGACTGGCCACCTTCTTAGGATGGAATTGAGGGTTAAGTCAGATATACTGAAATACTGAGCTGAACAAGTATAAAATCACCTATTTGGTATCAGAGATTTTAGGTTTTAGTGTACACTGACTTGGCTATTCACTTTAGGTGTAGTAAACCCATTTTTTTCCCAAGGTAACAGGGCTCCTAAGGTACACCTGCATGTCACACAGGAATGAGTTTTTAAAATTCATTATAAAAATAATGGGGCAAAACACCATCCCAAATTTTAGATATGTTATGAATAATAATATTATCTTTAAGAGACACCAAACAGCAAGTTCACAACTGGTGTCATAGATTGGGAATATTGCTCCAAATAATGGTATAAATTAGTTTTTGCCCATTTTTGGACTTCTGCATCTCAACAACCATTGGACCCTTATATCAAATATGATGTGATGTGAAAGTCATGGCACATATCTGACCATGTACCAAGGATGAACCTTGAATGTTGAAATTTGAGGTTTTTATGGACATCTGAAAACCCTTGCAATTTTAATTTCAAAGAAAATTAGAGGGCCAGTATTAAGGTGTTATTTGACATACAGTGCTGCAAATTGTAATGTATGCTCATCAGGTCTATGACTCTTAGCCCTGAAAAAATAATGGACCTACCAGAAATAGTTTTGGAGATAGTTAAGTCTGAATATGGTCACTCAGGCAGTGACGCCAAATTAGGGGGAGGGGGTGTCCTTATTTACAGATTTTTTGTGGAAAAAGTATGCACAGCTGAAATCTGCAATGGTGGATATGTTCTATTGGATGTTGAAGCCATCACATATATTTTTTTCAAGCAAATCCGAGGGGGTCGAGTGGGGACCATTTGCTGATTCCAGCTGGAATGACCCGNTATATATTTCTGTCAAACGTTCTGTGGTCCAAAAAGTGGGTTAGCAAAGTGGGTTAGCAATTAGCAACTGAAGTTCTTCTTGAAGTTCAGATGCTAATACCACTGTGGAGAACTGATTAATGGTATATTCACAGTACAGGTAAATGTTATATGGGATGATTTTGGCCTTTACATTTGTGCTGAAACATACCTCTTGTCGTTCCCATCTATCAGAGTGCCTTTCACATTTCAAAGGTGGGAAAAAAGCAGGTGGAGTCTCTTGATGAATCTAAAGCTCTCATCAGAGACTTGGCTGGACAGCTGGTCTCCCAGGTAGGCCTACAAACTGAACAGCATGAGTGGTTTATCAGCATGATGCATCACAGATACCATCTCTGCATGTTTGCACATAATAAACTGCAGGTAATGACTGCAGGCAGTATGGTGTGTGTGTGTGTGTGTGTGTGTGTGTGTGTGTGTGTGTGTGTGTGTGTGTGTGTGTGTGTGTGTGTGTGTGTGTGTGTGCGTGTGCGTGCGTGCGTGCGTGTGTGTGTGTGTGTGTGTGTGTGTGTGTGTGTGTGTGTGTGTTGTGTGAAAGCACCTGTGGCAGTTACTCATACCTGGGCCAATCTCACTTTGTTTGCCTCACCTAGTCCCGGAGGTAAGTATTGACCTCTTTGACAGTGACTTGACAATGGCAAGGCTTGACAATGGCAATCCTGCTCACATTTTTCACATCCTTCTGAGTTAACGTTGAGGCTCCTGTGTACTCTTAAGCATGGCTCAAACTACACGATTATCGGCTTTGATGCTGTCATGCCTGAAGAAGATCTATGATGGAAACATTGTGACTGTGACTTTGTTCCTTGCATAAATACCAAAAGTAAGTGAATAAAGAAGCACTAATCAGATTTCTGTTTTCTTTCTTTAATCGTCTCACATCACAGGCGTTTCGGGCTTACACCTTTCTTCAGTGTGAAATGGCGATTTCCCTGCATAAATACCACATAGGAATGATTCTACGATTCGCCTACGCTTTTGGCAAAAGCAAAATGTCAATTATCAGTATTTTTTCAACTAAATGACCTAGATATTTACATAGTGTAACAGTAAGGCAGTTTCAGTAGAGTGGCCACTTCTGAAGCCAGACTGTTTTGAGCCAAGAAGGTCATTTTGCATAGCATATCAGTCCTGACTCAAACAGGCCTGACTCAAACAGGCCTGATACACTATCAGGCCTGTCTGTAGTACATTTATGTCAAGTTAATTTCCACTTTAAATTACAGAAGGACCACCAATCCAATTTTGCTGCAAATAAGGCACACATACAACTGTTCAACAACAAAATAAAGGCTTTTCTGCAGGTAAGCACAATGCAACATGCCACAACATGAAGCTCAACCGCATGCCACAGCCATTCTTGGCACCCTGGCCTTGAAGTCACAGTCATGCCGAAACCTGTTTGTGTTCTTATAGAAAAAGTTGTGTTGTATTTTTTCAGTCATGTTAATATATATATTTCTGTCAAACGTTCTGTGGTCCAAAAAGTGGGTTAGCAAAGTGGGTTAGCAATTAGCAACTGAAGTTCTTCTTGAAGTTCAGATGCTAATACCACTGTGGAGAACTGATTAATGGTATATTCACAGTACAGGTAAATGTTATATGGGATGATTTTGGCCTTTACATTTGTGCTGAAACATACCTGTTGTTGTTCCTATCTATCAGAGTTCCTTTTACATTTCAAAGGTGGGAAAGAAGCAGGTGGAGTCTCTCGATGAATCTAAAGCTCTCATCAGAGACTTGGCTGGACAGCTGGTCTCCCAGGTAGGCCTACAAACTGAACAGCATGAGTGGTTTATCAGCATGATGCATCACTGTGATTAAGTTCTCTGCATGTTTGCACATAATAAACTGCAGGTAATGACTGCAGGCAGTATGGTGTGTGTGTGTGTGTGTGTGTGTGTGTGTGTGTGTGTGCGTGTGTGTGTGTGTGTGTGTGTGTGTGTGTGTGTGTGTGTGTGTGTGTGTGTGTGTGTGTGTGTGTGTGTGTGTGTGTGCGTGTGTGTGTGTGTGTGTGTGTGTGTGTGTGTGTGTGTGTGTGTGTGTGTGTGTGTTGTGTGAAAGCACCTGTGGCAGTTACTCATACCTGGGCCAATCTCACTTTGTTTGCCTCACCTAGTCCCGGAGGTAAGTATTGACCTCTTTGACAGTGACTTGACAATGGCAAGGCTTGACAATGGCAATCCTGCTCACATTTTTCACATCCTTCTGAGTAAACGTTGAGGCTCCTTTGTACTCTTAAGCCTGGCTACATGATTATCGGCTTTGATGCTGTTATGCCTGAAGAAGATCTATTATGGAAACATTGTGACTGTGACTGTGTTCCTTGCATAAATACCAAAAGTAAGTGAATAAAGAAGCACTAATCAGATTTCTGTTTTCTTTCTTTAATCGTCTCACATCACAGGCGTTTCGGGCTTACACCTTTCTTCAGTGTGAAATGGCGATTTCCCTGCATAAATACCACATAGGAATGATTCTACGATTCGCCTACGCTTTTGGCAAAAGCAAAATGTCAATTATCAGTATTTTTTCATGACCTAGATATTTACAAAGTGTATATATTTAAGTTTCCAAACAAACAAATTGCCAAGCTTAATCTTAAATCATTTGATAAATACTCTAATGAAAGCGAACATTTGCTTGATTATTTTGTCAACAGTGTTAGGGACAAATACTATGTCAACAACATACATTTGAAAGTGCTTATGTCCCTCAGCAATTATCGCTAAATTCGCTAGTTGTCATTAACCTCTGCAACTGATATAGAAAATGTGATTGTTGTGCTTCACAAGTAGGATTTTATGATTCACTGTGATACAGACTGACACATTTTTCATTATAAATCCCTGTAACGTCTGATTTGAATTTAGTCACCCTCCTTACACAAGACTTCTTTCTCCAGAGATAATCCCTAGTGTCTGTTCATAGGATTTTTCCAACACATAAGGGATCAATAGCACAAAAACACTTTCAAAACAGTCAACCGTGTTACTCAACTGTGTTACGGTCAGCAGTGCAGGGGAACAAGTCGGCACTTTTTTAGGAGAAAAAACAGAGCAGACAAACCCATCTCCCTAGAACACAAATTATTTTGTTTGTTTGTCTGTCAATATGGATATAAATGAGCAAAAACATACTCCTCCTCAACTGTCATAGTTAATGGTAACACCATTGACGGTAACACGGCTTGACATTTCAGCCATTTTTATGGTGTTGTGCTAACTGAGGACCTCAGAAGTTCCACCACAACACCTTAATCAATTCATGTATGTGTATGCTTTATCTGTGTTTTTCTACATGTGATTTCTAATTCAGATTCTTATGAATATGTTGATAACACAGTTGACAGGCAATTTTCCCGCTATGAGAACATGAAAAAGAATGGATTAAATTATGGAAGGATGGATCTCAAAGTCTTCCCGTATCCTGCCAAAGAGGTTATGACATCACGTGATGTTATGTCACGTTAATGTTTTAAAAGTTCTCCCTTGCTCTCTCCCTGCGTGCGGCGCAACTTCTCATCACGGTATGATCCCGGGCTAATGTGCATATTCTTAGCTAAGGTCACTTATGGTCAGATTTGAAACACAATTTTACTAAGCTGTTATAAAATGATCCGATGCCCGTTTTCTATTGTGTTTATCGATGTGACTTATCTCATTTTCAACATGAATGCTGCAGTGCAGTGCGTGTCTGTTGAGGATGGGAAACTTTTGCTTTGTTAGTGTCCTCTGCTATTGTTAGTAGTACCTGCATCATCTGAAGAATATTTTGCTGAATTTCTGGGGCTTCTGCTGTCTTCCTCTAGCCTATTTCTCTCCTATCCTTCATTTTCTGCCCTCCTGGTTTGAACGACTGCGTCTTCAGACACCTTGGCAAATTGGCACGAGCCGCGTTAAGTTGAAGACGTTTTTTTCTTTCTCGTAATGACCGACCAAACCATTTGTGCACTGGGGGTGGGGGAGGTGCGAGTTCTTGATCCCTTTTTAAGGACAGGAAAGGCAAAATATCTGCATAATTTATTTAATGCAAATATAGCGCATTCTCCCTCTCTCAAAGACCAACTTATTTTGAAATGAAATGGAACCATTAATCACAAACTTAATGAGGGCCCAGCTCTGGGCCCCCCTATCTCTGGGCCCGGGACAAAAAGCCCTTTTGTCCCCCCCCTGTTGGCGGGCCTGGTGACATGTGCCCTTTTGGTTTGGTTGAACACCAGACGTGCCGCCACATTCTGGACCATCAGTAAGGGTCTTATTGCTGGAAGACCAATCAAGAGGGAGTTGCAGTAGTCGAGGCGAGAGATGACCAAGGCCTGTACCAGAAGCTGAGTGGCACGTTGGGTCAGGTACGGTCTGATCTGTTTTATATTGTACAGACAGACGCGGCATGACCACGCAACCGAGGCTATGTGGTCAGAGAATGATAGATGGTCATCACTCATGACACCCAGGCAGGGATGGGCAGTATTGCTATTACATCTAATTGAAATACATTTTGAAATACAAAATACTATTTTGTATTTTTATTTCATATAAGTGAATTACATGTATTTGTATTTTGTATCAAAATACTTTCCTTAATTTCACAAAACTACAAATACAAATACTTTGTTCTAAAGAATGTTATTACACAATATGAACACAAGATGGTGCTGTAGGTTAAAAAGTATATGAATGCCCCTAGCTGAATTGGAGGTACATGCTTGGATTTCTTAAGGCTTGACTGAACAGGAAGTTCAATTTGTTTGAAGGTGATTGGCTAATCATTTAATTCATTCCTCAATGAGGTGTTAATGTTTTCCCCATGTCATTCAAACTTGCTTTCAGTTTGCCATTTAGGGCCTTTCGTGTAGAATTGAGATATTACCTGTGCATGTTGTTTTAAAACTAGCTGTATGAAGTGCGTTCCAATATGCAACCTTGCTTCCTCCACTTCTGCTTGTGGCCTCGTACCAGGAAGTAATATGTCGGGATGACATCACTGACAACAGCATTACATTTAAATATCTCATAAAAGCTTAATTGTAAAGTCTTTGTCTCATTTGCAATTGGGATGGTGAATGAAAAACAGTCCTGTAAAAGTTGTTGTGGCTAGGCTGACAGCTGGGAAACCTAATTGTTTTCTCCACGGAGGATGGGCCAGGAGGCGGGGCGAGGCCACAAGCACAAGTGGAGGAAGCAAGGTTGCATATTGGAATGCACTCATAGAGCCAACCAGTATAGTTGCAATACCCACTCTGGCCACCATGCTATAGGGAGCGCAGTTTCAATGAGCAGTATAGTTGCAATACCTACTCTGGCCACCATCCTATAGTGCACTTTTTTTTAAAAGCACTTGTATCTCTACTTTGTCACAGAAATGACTGCTATTCTTATGGCACTGAAAAATTAAGCCAAGAGTGAAGGGTGACCAGTTGAGAGATGTTTTCATTTGCAGGCCTCATAAACCGGCCCCATCGCCAACGTTGGAATGCAAAGCTGTTTGAAAAATTAGTTATGATGACACAGCCTACAGTATATCTCCCTTATATAGTATTATATAAACTTTATTACAGGCTCAGGGCCCAATAGGCAGACACACAACATATACATAGAAATAAAATGTGCAGGAAAAAGAAGAAATAATAATAATTTTAAAAAAAACCCACAAAAAAACAGCAATGATGCCAAAGCATATACAAACTATGTCATGACGGTCTTAAAAGGCAGCCATACCAATGTTTCCACATATATGATTGGTAACGGACAGAGCTATATCTGGCACTTGTGAGCATCATTATAATGCAGTTTTCAGACTTATCCAAACGGCACATGAACTTAAACATTAGGTTCCTCAGGAGAGCCTGTAAAGTACATAGTCCTGAGTCACAAAATAGTTTACTAGCACTGCAACTCCTGGGCTTTTTCAGCAATATCCTTAGGCAGTCATTATATGCTACTTGGAGTTTACGCATTGTCTCTTTTTTATAGTTGATCCATAATGGAGCTGCATACATAGGGCTACAGTAGGCACGAAACAAGCTTACTTTCACATCATCAGGACAGTAATGAAATTTTCTTACTAACATGTTAGCTTGTGCATACAACATTCGTCTCTGCCTATACATGTCAGCATCATCCTCCAGCTATCCTCCAGTATTATTCATGGTCTTGTGTTTTCCCCTCTGGCATGATTAAGGCCATACATAGGTCCTACTTACTTGGCCTACAGCAGGGCCTCTTTCTTTCTTGTTTGAGCTTTTGTTTGTTTTCTAATCATCATTTCATTTCTCAGAATTTAATTATTCAATTAATTTCATTGTGTAAGTCAAATTGGTAGTTTTTGTACACAATGGCTTTTGTTGTATTTGTTGTGTATTTTGTGTTGTTGAAAATGCAAAATATTGTATTTCAATATTAGATACTCTTACAGTTATGTATTTTGTATCTTATTTGTAACATTTTTTGCTGAGTATTTATATCCCCGAAACGCGGAGCGTCGGGGATGTAATGGTTTTGCGTGCGCCGCCGCCGCGTCCGCCGCGTCCGCCGCGTCCGCCGCGTCCGCCGCGTCCGCCGCCGCGTAAGGTCTTCCGTGTTAACGCGATAACTTTTCAACGGATGTTTGGATTTGTCCCAGATTTTTTGGGTGAATGCTCCAGGACAGGTTCATGAACTGATTCGAGTTTGGAGGTCAACACTTTCAAAATGGCTGAATTCAAGATGGCCGAATTTTTGTTTGGTCCATAACTTCTGACCGGGTGGATGGATTTGTCCCAGATTTGGTGTGTGAATGCTCTAGGGTAGGTTCATGAACTGAGTCGAGTTGGGAGGTCAACACTTTCAAGATGGCTGAATTCAAGATGGCCGAATTTTTGTTTGGTCCATAACTTCTGACCTGGTGGATGGATTTGTCCCAGATTTGGTGTGTGAATGCTCTAGGGTAGGTTCATGAACTGATTCGAGTTTGGAGGTCAACACTTTCAAGATGGCTGAATTCAAGATGGCCGAATTATTGTTTGGCCCATAACTACTGACCGGTTGGATGGATTTGTCCCAGATTTTGAGTGTGAATGCTCTAGGGTAGGTTCATGAACTGATTCGAGTTTGGAAGACAACACTTTCAAAATGGCGGAATTTTCATTTGGCCCATAACTTCTGACTGGGTGGATTGATTTGCCCGGTAACACCTTATTTTAATGGTTCACCATTTCAGTGAATCTACCATATTAGGTACAGTGTAATAACCAATGTAACAATATTTAATACAATTTAATACTAGTGTAATACCAGTGTAACAATATACAATATCAGGTACAGTGTAGTAACGAGTGTAACAGTATGCAATACCATGTAATATAGTGTAATACCAGTGTAACAATATGCAATACCATGTAATACCACTTACGCACAAACACATGATGTAAGTAAAAAAATTACATTGTATTAAATATTGTTACACTGGTTATTACACTGTACCTAATGTGGTATATCCACTGAACCATTAAAACAGTATTACCATTTGCCCCATTTTTTGCTTCATTTTCACAATAGTCGTTTGGTTTTAAGCCTATGCGCGTCATGTCACGTCTGTATATACGTTTACGAAATGGTGGACGGGAGTGGTAGGAATGATGGGGGACTGGAAGCGTCGCGTTTCGGGGATATACCTTAAGCAGTCGAAGGCGACTGCACAGGCAGTCTAGTTTGTATTTGTATTGAAAATACATGTAACTGTATCTTTGCCCATCCCTGCACCCAGGTTTCTTGCACACTTCTTTGGGGCTACAGTGACTGAGCCCATACTGAGTTTGAGATCGTGGCAACATGAGTCCTTGACTGGGATCACCAGGAGTTCAGTTTTAGCGAGGTTCAGCTGAAGGTGATGTTCCTTCAGGCATGTGGATATATCAGAGAGGCAGGCTGAGATGCGTGCAGAGAGAGTGGAGTCCTCTGGATCGAATAGCTTTGTCATCAGCATAGCAGTGGTAGGAGAAGCCGTGATCACGGATGACATGGGCCAGAGAGGTAGTGTACAGTACAGTGGAAGTGTACATGGCAAATAGGAGGGGTCCCAGCACCGACCATTGGGGCACCCCTGTGGACAGGTGATGAGTTGAGGACAATTGCCATGACATGTTAAATGACCGCCCAGAGAGGTAGGATTTAACCCCTTAGCGTATCACTATGACTGTCTGTAATGTCATAGCAATGTTGTTATGATGTAGATAAGCATTTTCAGTAGGGGTGTCAACAATGATCGATTCGGCGATCCGAATCGATGCGGGGCATGGACGATCCAGAATCGATCCGGCAAGTTCCAGAATCGATCCAGCAATTTTTTAAAGTTTCAATTACTTCCATGGATATTTCGGGAGCAAATGAATGTTAAATTAAATAAAAGCACTTCAAAACATTGCAAGACTGATACAGACTGATACAGAAAACAGCCAATAAATTGTTGCTCAGTATCTGACTACTTGTATTGCCTCATCATAGCTGATTAAAGATTTGCTTTGCGTTCATTAGAAATGTAATGCATTGCAATGCATTGTAGAATTGAATCGGATCAGATCGGATTGGATCTAATAGAATCGAATCGAATCTGATCTACTACCTCCCGAATCGTGATCGAATTGGATCGTGAGGGCAGTGCCGATCCACACCACTAATTTTCAGCAAGTGAATAGGGTCGCCAGCGACCTCAGCTGCAGTAAGAGGCTGCACCAGGAATGAACTGTGCCTATGATGCCCATTCTTGAGAGTATAGTAAGAAGTATGTCGTGGTTGACCGTATCAAAGGCAGCAGATAGGTCCAGTAGGATAAGTGCGGAGGATTTTCCTTCAGCTTTGGCAACCCTTAAATCATCTGTTACTGACAGTAAGGCAGTTTCAGTAGAGTGGCCACTTCTGAAGCCAGACTGTTTTGGGTCAAGTAGGTCATTTTGCATAGCATAGCAGGCCTGACTCAAACAGGCCTGGCACACTATCAGGCCTGTCTACTATCAGGCCTGTCTGTAGTACATTTATGTCAAGTTAATTTCCACTTTAAATTACAGAAGGACCACCAATCCAATTTTGTTGCAAAGAAGGCACACATAAAACTGTTCTACAACAAAATAAAGACTTTTCTGCGGGTAAGCTCAACACAGCATGTTACAACATGTAGCTCAACGGCATGCCACAGCCATTCTTGGCACCCTTGGCCTTACTTCACAGCCATGCTAAAACTTGTTTGTGTTCCTATAGAAAAAGTTGTGTTGTATTTTTTCAGTCATGTTAATATATATATTTCTGTCAAACGTTCTGTGGTCCAAAAAGTGGGTTAGCAAAGTGGGTTAGCAATTAGCAACTGAAGTTCTTCTTGAAGTTCAGATGCTAATACCACTGTGGAGAACTGATTAATGGTATATTCACAGTACAGGTAAATGTTATATGGGATGATTTTGGCCTTTACATTTGTGCTGAAACATACCTGTTATTGTTCCTATCTATCAGGGAGCCTTTCACATTTCAAAGGTGGGAAAGAGGCAGGTGGAGTCTCTCGATGAATCGAAAGCTCTTATCAGAGACCTGGCTGGACAGCTGGGCAGAGTGTCACAGGTAGGCCTACAAGCTGAAGAGCGTGAGTGCTTTATCAGCATGCCGAATCACAGATACCATCAGGCCTGACTGTGATCAAAATCTCTGCATCACAGTCAGGCCTGATGGTATCTGTGATTCGGCATGCTGATAAAGCACTCACGCTCTTCAGTTTGTAGGCCTACCTGGGACACCCTGTCCCGCTGTCCAGCCAAGTCTCTGATGAGAGCTTTAGATTCATCGAGAGACTCCACCTGCTTCTTTCCCACCTTTGAAATGTAAAAGGAACTCTGATAGATAGGAACAACAGGTATGTTTCAGCACACATGTAAAGGCCAAAATCATCCCATATAACATTTACCTGTACTGTGAATATACCATTAATCAGTTCTCCATAGTGGTATTAGCATCTGAACTTCAAGAAGAACTTCAGTTGCTAATTGCTAACCCACTTTGTTAACTTTGTTCATAATAAACTGCAGGTAATGACTGCAGTATGGCCGGTTGCATAGGGTTCCTGTTGTACAGATCTTTTACCATGTTCTTTCCAGCTTTGTATAAAAATGACGGAGTAATTGAGTTATGAACTTTGCACACTGTACATGGAAAGAAATTGCAAATATTGCAAATCTTTCTCAAAGGTATAGTAGAGAATGGCTGTACTGTTGGATGCTGTTGGATTGATTTTTGAAAGTTGTTATGTGTGTGATGTTTACAACTTTTGGATAATCTTTCTTTTTCAGTGTGTATATGTGTGTGTGTGTGTGTGTGTGTGAAGAAGAGAGAGAGAGAGAGAGAGAGAGAGAGAGAGAGAGAGAGAGAGAGAGAGAGAGAGAGAGAGAGAGAGAGTAAGAGAGAGAGAGAGAGAGAGAGAGAGAGAGAGAGAGAGAGAGAGAGAGAGGTGTGTGGGGGGGGGAGCTTAGAGGCTCCGGAATCTGGCTTGACCAGCCCAGCGACCCGCCCCTGTGAAAGTGGACCGGGAGGATTTGCTGCTATAAAAGCTCGCCGTAGACATGTGAATCACAGAAGGTCAGGAAAACTCAAAATACTGTCAAGGAGGAAAACATAGAGTGAAAAACTAGCGCTTCAGAAGACAAGACTTTTGGAGCTTCAACTTTAACAATAGCTACATTTCAGCCAGACTATTCATCCTGTTATTGTCAGGGCCCTCAGTGATCTTGCTGCTGCTGTCGCTGCTGTCTGGGATATGAATACAAGTGTCTCTCATCATGATTCTCTCAGCCACAGGTAAGTCCACACACATACACACACGTGCGCGCGTACACACACACACACACACACACACAAACACACACACACACACACACACACCACATCTTTTGTTAGATGATGTCAGCAGTGCAAGTCTGTCCACAATTGTAGCCTACCTTGCTTACAGTCACACAATGACTGTAGTTTTAATAAGTTCCATTTGAAATGTTTTCTCATAATCTGTTGAAGACTCAACACTTGCAAGAGTGGACAGCAGGCATGGGAAGAAAACAAATAGTCATGAAACCTGTTCACAACCTTTTGGGAAACCCAGCTTCAGGGACCTAAAGGTAGGCTTTATGTTGTGCATAATGTGTTATATTGCAGATATCTGGGTGATATTAAGCCTACTGTGTACATGTGATCCCATATAGAGCTGAAAGAAGGAAAGGGCTTTTTACATAAAGCAAGTTGCAAGTTCACTCGTAATCCCCATTGTCATTACCAGGCCTGCACACACGGTGTGTGTCACAATTCTCTATAGACGTGCACCTAAATGGAGATTGTAAAATGCCAAAGAAATGTCAATTTGGTCCCAGTATTTTGGGTAAAAAAAAACCTCAGTGGAATAAAAAAAATTGAGTTAAAGTTGCCCACTTTGTAGTATGACTGCCCCCTCTTTATATGACTCTTGTTCAAAAGTGTAATGGGTTAAATGTAAGGAAGAAGGTCAATTTAAGGAAGAAAAATCCGCACTCACAAACTGCGTCTCATTATTTATTTATATTACCACCAGGTCTAAAAAGCAAACGCGTTTCGGCTATCAAGCCTTCATCAGTACGTGGTTATGAGTCAATTGCCATTAATGAGACAGCATACAAAAAGTTACATTTACCTCTAAAATACTGAATAAGAAATCATTAAATTAATTTATATTATATGACATTGCATTACGATAAGTATGTGTTTTGCTTTGAAATGAATGCTTTGTGTTTTCCTACAGGATGCTATTCCCCAGTTCTGTCTATCCAAACAAAGATTTAGGAGTGAAGGTCAGGAACAAGTCTATTATATGAATATTAATATACATTATACAATGTTTCAGGCTGCTACAAACACACGCACTCACGCACACACGCACGCATGCACGCACGCACGCATGCACGCACGCACGCACGCACACACGCACGCACGCACACACACACAATCTAACGCTGGGTTCAAAAGATCATTCCGTTAGCCAATACAGATTCACATTGGAAAAGTGTGATATCGATTCAGAACTTTGTGGATCGATCTTTTGCATATGATTATATGTTATATTATAGACTATATAACACACAGGGTGTGTGACTCTCATCACTGTCCTTACTGTCTTTTGCAGGTATTTTATATGCTGCTGGCATGAGAAGAATTCCGTCATCTGAAGTATATTTTCTGCGTGGCACACGCTCAATGATTTGGTCTGGTCCGAATTTTAGTCAACTGAAGGTAAACACAATATTAAAACCAATGATGTGTGTAGATTAGGGATAGGCCTACATGTTATCTTCTTCCTGACGAAAATGACGTGTGTGCCATTGTACTGATCCCTCAGACAAACACATTATTCCTCATTTAATTCCTCATTGCTGCCATGAGCGGCCATGTTGTTTTGTTACTGAATGAATGTGCAGCATTGAGGTGTAGAGGTCTAGTGTGCTGTCACCACTATGCTGTGTTTTTCTCTCAGAATGGACAAAGTCTTCTGACCATATTGAAGGAAGACCGTTACAGCCTGGAGGAGTGTCGACTCTTCATACTGCAGTGGGCCAAGGAGCTCAACAACCTGCATAGGTAATTCAGATATAGATATTAGACATAGTGGTGTTGGCCTAGTCCAGGTACAGCACGATGTGTGGTGATTATCCCCTTTGCACAGAGCCTCTGTTATAACCTGAATGTCACCAAAAGTCTTAAATGATTAAATGGTACTGACAGGCCTGTGTGTCCATTGCAGTTGTGTGGAGCCCCTGATGTGTGTGGGAGCTGGGAGCAGTATGAGGAGAAGAAAGAGACCCATCCAGAGGAGGCCGACAGGAGGCTGAAGGCGGCCCAGAAACTGCTCTCCTCCTGGGCCACACAGCTGGACACACAGCCCCAGGTATGGTCCAGAGATACAAGCTTGACAAGAGTGTGTTGTGTGTATGTGTGTGTGTGTGTGTGTGTGTGTGTGTGTGTGTGTGTGTGTGTGTGTGTGTGTGTGTGTGTGTGTGTGTGTGTGTGTGCTTGAGAGAGTGGGAGTAAGGAAGGAGAGAGAGAAATAGAGAAATGAGACAAGCCATCGCACAACCTCATATTACTTTCTATTCTAATGTATTACTCTTGTTGGGGGCAGTGCATTTTTATATATGTATAATTTCTGTATTCTTTCAGACTCACAGCAAGTGTCCTGGTCCAACGCTCTGTCGTCCACAAGCTAAAGACATTTCTCCAGGTAAACACAACTATGCATACCGAACTCTGATATGCATTTAACATTCAATGGTTTCACTTACAAGGTAACAGTTTAGCAGTCATGCGGAAAGATGAGCAAAGGTCATTGTTGTGTTTCAGAGTGTGTTCTCTGCCAACAAGAAACCAGTGGAGTCAGTTGAACAGCCTGCAATGCCTGATCAGAGGCCTGAACTGCCTGCATCATGTTGAACAGCCTGCAACGCCTGATCAGAGGCCTGAACTGCCTGCATCATCCCTCAAGGCTCCTCATCCTCACGCTCAACTTGGGCAATGACTTAAAGGGACAGTTTGGTCAATTTCAACATGCAGCTGTATTGCTCACGCTACCCTTGACTTGTCAGTACCTGGTGATGCCACATTTTTCGGCTCAGTCCTTTCCGAGATATGAGCAATTCTAATGGGGGCAGCGTTTGTTTACATTTTTAAAAAATTAAACATAGGCCAACTCCAAATATTTTCCCAAAAGGTACTGCTGTTTGCTAGTTGTCTACTGATGTTTTATAACCTTTTGGATGTTTTTGGGAATAAATAAAAATGTTTTTTTGAAATGTAAACAAAGAGCTGCCCCCATTACAATGACCAGGATCTCGGAAACGGCTGAAGAAGAAGAAAAAAAAAATCTCAGGCACTGACAAGTCCAGGGTAGTGTGAGCATTACAACTGCATGTTGAAATTGACCAAACTGTCCCTTTAAAGGTACACTGTGCAGGAAATGGTCAAAAAAGGTACTGCAACTATGCTGCTCATTGAAACTGGGTTGCCTATTGCCAAATTCGTTACAAAGTAACAAACTAATATTTTCTAGTATGGCCCAAGTACAGCCATTTTTGCAGCTAAAAATGGCTATTTATGGAAATTCAAAATGGCGGACCATGGAGAAGATCCCCCTTTTCATGTATGAAAAGTGCAATTTTTTCCTTGTCATAATGAATACTTTGAATTTGATGGTGCTGGTAACTATTCATGAAAAAGGTAATATTAGTGAATGGGTAGCATGGATTCCGGAAATAAACAACTAAAAATCCCCCACAGTGTACCTTTAAAGAACTGTCTTACTGTCGCGCAAAGCACACACCTCAGAATGATTCATAAGTTACAATCAAGTGCCAGATCATGTTGCGATGACTTGGTGTTTACCTGTCAAATTGTACCAGGTGACCATTCCACCAGCCAATCAATCACCTGGCTGCATTGGACAGGTAAAACAAGGTATATGTGGAATATGTGACACTGGATTGTAAGTAGGCCTAACTAATGAATCCATTTTGCCCACCACCGATCACGCAACACCTCAACTGCACCATAACTTATGGTCTGTAAGGCCGTTACGCCACAGTCTCCCATGCAAGCTGTGGCATTGTTGTTGTAATGCAGTGCTTGTCCAGCAGGAGAAGCTGAGGGTTTAGGCCGTTGTGTGGTGGAGCTTCCGTAACCTGGCTCTCGGTAAATGTAAATCCTTCATTAGTGTTTACATCTACATCTAATGTAACATGAAGGTCAGTTTGGATTTCTGTAGTGAGTCATCACACAGTGTCCAGAAATGTTTTTTTAAACAGTATTTATGTGATATTTATTGTCATTTGTTTACGTAGGTAGTCATCACAGTGTCCAGATTTTTTTTTTTTTTTTACAGTATTCATGTGATGTTTCTGCTTATTGCCATTTGTTTACGTTTTTTTGCTATATATTGTCATTGTATTTTGTTATTGTCAGTTTGGATGTACTGTACTCTATGTAGTGAGGGTCCCCCACCAAGGCCTAAAATGGACATCATGGAATACTGGACTCCAGTCGAGACCAATCCGATAATCTCACGAGAACAAAGGCTATAAATTGTGATATTTTTTTTAGGCTTTTATTCTGAAAAACGGTGATGTCTATCGACTGTGTGTGCTGTTACTAAGGGCATTTATCAATGTTCTAGTGTGTGCCTTTCCAAGTGTATCAGCCTAATTAGTCACTCCCAGTGATTGGATACTCTTTGGTGAACTGTACGGAGTATCCAATACTGAGCGTGGATAATTAGGCTCACACGTGGAAGGCGCACACTAGGAACATTGAGAAATGGCATGAGACTAACAGTCATTTGATTTTCAGTCATTTGAGCCAATCAAACAACCAGGTGTTATTAACACATGGTCATCCCAACCCCTCCCCACCCCCACCCCACTCCACACACACACACACACACACACACACCTTTTATAATGTCAAAAGGCGTGTTTTTTAAGTTTCTATGTGATGTCTTTTTAAACAGTATGTTGATTGTTCATGTTCTTGTAGCACTTTGCACTTTATCCACCCCCCTATGCAGTGAGGATGGCACATTATATTACATTTGCTGCAGTGAGGATGGCACATTACATTATATTTGCTGCAGTGAGGATGGCACATTACATTATATTTGCTGCAGTGAGGATGGCACATTACAGGTACATTATATTAGCTGCAGAGAGGATGTTGATCATCCTGTCTGAGCACTGATGGGTCACACTGACATATTTAAATGAAGTTAAAAACTAATTTTGTCAAAAAATATTAACATAGTGTCTAGTCTTGTTTTATAATTGTACGGATTGTAAATGTTATATGAGCACTTTGCACTTTGAGATGTCTCAACTATTGAAATAAATACATTTAAAGGCATGTCTGCTCCTGTGCTGTATGGCTGCATGCTTGAGGTGTTGTTAGTGAACAGCTGTCAACTCAGGATAGTATCGGGTTACACGGGACAAAAAAACACACACACACACACACACACACACACACACACACACACACCTTAATGTCTTTGTGGGGCCCTCCCTACAACAACAAACAATCCCTAACCTTGACCTGTCAGTGAGGAAATGTTTTTTTTTCACTTTTACGTTTACCAGTAACAGAAAAGCTACCCCAGCAAAAGGGGTCGAAACTTGTGGGGCCTATACTACAAAGCTGTCTCAGGAAGTTAAAAGAAATCATCTCATAGAAGAGCCTGGGGTCCCCATTTTCTTAAGAAGATGATGACTCCAGGCTGGACCTGGTTAGCTCCTGAACCAGCTTTGTAGTGTAGGCCTGTGGGGTCAAGGATTTGGGCCCCACCTTGTTGGTGTGCTCCAATAGCAGTGACGTCAAAGTACACACACACACGCATGCACGCACGCACGCACGCACGCATGCACGCACGCACACACACACTTAGAATGACCCCACAGACCAAGTACACAAGTGTCAAGACAACTGTAAATCAAACCGTCACAAAATGCTGTATTTTTAAACACATACAGTACATTTCACAACAACCTCTCACGTTACAGAAGCCTATTAATAATTCTCAGCCTTGATAATTTTTTTTGCAAATGAATAAATCACTATCCGGCTTGCACCAGGAGAGTGGATAGTGTTCTGACAAAATGGTGATCCTCATAACTAGCAATGTGGTTGCCACGTGAAAACCTGGAGTCATGTTAGTCTGAGTCATGGGAAGACTCCACTCACTGTGCTCTTGATGCTTGTATTGGAATATAAATACTATCGCGACTAACTACTTTCTTCAAAACTATGAGGACATTTAAGTAATCTAAGTCTGGTATTTTAGAAATATGCTAAAAGAATATCGGAAATTCACAGATTAAATGCAGTTAAGGCTAATAACAATTCCATCGCCCTTGGTGGTGACCATATTCTATTCTCACTATGTACACACACGTACAGTATGGGGGGCCTCCATAAATGAACACGGCCAAAGGGATTTATCATACACTAGACCAGGGGTGTCAAACTCATTTTGGTCCGGGGGCCGCATACAACCCATGTGGACCTCAAGCGGGCCGCATTAGTAACATCATCGCAAAAAAAACCTTAAAGCAGAGGATTAGTTTTCAGTACTATCGCGTTATCTTTTCAGCATGTTTTAAAAGTGTGATGAGAAAGCAGAGCAATATTGATAATCCTATGCAACATTTCGTTGATTTGATTACAGGGTCATTCCACGCCAAATCAACAAGTGCCCGCGCACTTAGGTCTCAAAAAATTCTGAAAATATCACCAAGTGTACCCAGGGTACTTAAGAGAAACACTGTAAATTTATTTGAATATTAGATGTATACTCTCCTTGTTACAGCCAATTTTACTGGGGGAGGGGGGTGCCCATTTTGTTCACACTCTTTTTTTTGTCAAAGTTCACAAGCCCGTAGCTCAATAACTAAACCATGTAGGAAGCTCAAATTTGGCATGCTGGTACATCGATAGAAATAGTTTGTTGCTAAACTGTCAGTTTTGGTCTGTATGATCCTGCATCGTCATAGCATTCCCTCAAAGACGATACAAATTGTACTGGAGTTTTTGGCTGTGCTCTGTTTAGGCCTTCAGAAGACATATTTGTGCCCAACATAGCCTCTTGATTTTTTCCCCTTGTAGATACAAGTAGAAACACTCCCATAAAAATCTATAAATAGAAAGGAAACCCCATCAGTGTTTGACCAGAAGACCTCACAAGTCTGACATATCATTTTGGGTGTCATTTTCAGAGAACCAGAACACCTTGTGGGATTGTCCACATATTTTTATTTTATTTTTTTCTTCATTCTCCAAGAAGTCTTCTTTTTAAAAATCCCAATGAGACTTGTCTTATGTGATGTTTTCGTTTTTAATTTCCACCCTGAACATGGGCAAAATGCAAAAAGAGAGCAACATGATTTCTATAACATTTAATGTAAAGACTAAATAATCAAATGCAAATTTTGCCCAGACATGATCACCCGAGAGTCCTTGTGCAGGGGTGCAGGAATCCCTTTCAATATCAATGATTTCAGGAGGGTCATTCCAGCTGGAATCAGCAAATGGTCCCCACTCGACCCCCTCGGATTTGCTTGAAAAATATATATATGTGATGGCTTAAACATCCAATGGAACATATCCACCATTGCTGATTTCAGCTGTGCATACTTTTTCCACAAAAAAATCTGTAAATAAGGACACCCCCTCCCCCTGATTTGGTGTCACTGCCTGAGTGACCATATTCAGACTTAATTATCTCCAAAACTATTTGTGGTGGATCCATTATTTTTTTCAGGGCTAAGAGTCATAGACCTGACAAGCATACATTACAATTTGCAGCACTGTATGTCAAATTACACCTTAATGCTGGCCCTCGACTTTTCTTTTAAATTAAAATTGCAAGGGTTTTCAGATGTCCTTAAAAACCTCAAATTTCAACATTCAAGGTTCATCCTTGGTACATGGTCAGATATGTTCCATGACTTTGACACATTACATCATATTCATCATATTTAATATAAGGTTGAGATGCAGAGGTCCAAAAATGGGCAAAAACTAATTTATACCATTATTTGGAGAAATATTCACAATCTATGACACCAGTTGCGAACTTGCTGTTTGGTGTCTCTGAAAGATAATATTATTATTCATAACATATCTAAAATTTGGGATGGTGTTTTGTCCCATTATTTTTATAATGAATTTTAAAAACTCATTCCTGTGTTACATGCAGGTGTACCTTAGAAGCCCTGTTACCTTAGAAAAAAATTGGGTTTACTACACCTAAAATGAATAGCCAAGTCAGTGTACACTAAAACCTAAAATCTCTGATACCAAATAGGTGATTTTATACTTGTTCAGCTTAGTGTTTCAGTATTTCTGACTTAACCCTCAATTCCGTCCTAAGAAGGTGGCCAATCCCCTTGATTTTTGTGTTCCATTTTCACACAAAGATGGCGGCTCATGGAGCCAATGGCATAGTTCCAAAATAGTTCCAGGAAGTCAGCATCATGGGAAGGAAACAATACACCATTGTTTGGAGCAATATTTCCAATATATGACGATGGTTGTGATCTTGCTGTTTGTTGTTTCTGGAAGAGGATATTCTTATTAACAACATATCTAAAAATTGGGATGGTGTTTTTCCCCTTTATTTGTATAATGCCTTTTCAAATCTCAAGTGTGGCATGCATCCCTCAAATCCATCCAAAGAAAAAAAAACCCACCATTTTTTAGAGCAATACCTCCATAGTATGACACCAGCTGTGAACTTGTTTTTTGTTGTGTCTGGAAGAGGATATTTTTATTAACAACATAGCAAAAAAATAGAATGGTGTTTTGCCTCATTCCTTTTAATGATCGTAAAGCGCATTGCGGTGTGACATAAGCCTGTGATCAAATAGTGCAGAGGGAAGCGGAAGTGGTGAATTGTTCTGGGCCAAGGACATGGGGGAATCAAGATTGGGTACTCATTACATTGCATGTATTGGGAAGGGGTCTCTTCAGACGACTTTCTCCCGGGCCCAGGCAAAGCTGTTTGTTCAGCTCAGTATTTCTGACTTTTTTCTGGGCCCCTGGCCTCATTTTTTGAAGTTTACTATCGGCCAGATGATCAAGTGACTACGCAACATGTTCTCACTGGCGCTACGTTAGCAATAAATTCAAGATGGTTGAGAGAAGTACCATTTTGAGAGAAGTAAAAAAAAAAAACACAACCTCTGGAAATAAAACAAGGTGTTGATATGATTTCCTTGATGCAACCTTGACTTCCTTAATGGTGATTTAATATTTGAAAAAAAAAATGTATTAAAGAAGTCAGGAACTTGCTCTGGCCTGTGACAAATTATTTTATACACACTTAACTTTCAATCAACAGCTGCACCTTATGAGTTGACTATATAATGTAGCTTGCCATTGTCATTGATGATGCATTAGGTATCTTCATTCATATTGTTGTGTGCAACCATCTGTCATTGGCAATTTAATGAGGAACACCTGAATGAAACTTTGAATGAAACTTTATTGCAACATAGGTATTGATTTCAGTAAGGATACCACCACCATGCTCAGGGCACTTCCGTCAGGGGAGGATGATGGGGGGCGGGAAGTTCTACAATCAGGATACCTCTTTACAAACTGTCTCCTCCTATGTGTCATCTCTAATCAACTTTTACTTTCCTATGCGACCATAAAACAGTCCCACCCCCGCCAACAGTCACCACGACAGAGGTACCCTGACTGTAGAACTGTGCCCCGCCCCCAATCCACCACCATATCTGAACGCTTTTGCATGCTGCAAAGCTTCCTTTCGGCTTCCACCATCTCACCTGGATCAATGTGATGATGAACTTTACAAGTATTGAACATTGTCTACAATCACTGATGATAATCTACAACTCCCTTCTTAGCATTGCAGTGGTATAATATTATATTAATGCAAGCAGTTGAATTACATTGTAGATTGCTACAATGTGACAAGAACCACCTGGTTGTCTGGTGCCAATATGAACTCCTGTGCCTTCAATATTCACCTGATATTGAATACTGCATGCAAGCAAACTCTTCCAACTAAAACTCCAGGACCATGCTGTCAAAATTGTCTGAGGGAATCTGTAGCCAGTATGAATTAAGTTATTTTGCACACACACACAAGCTTCATAGCAAATATAAAGTTACAGGTGCTGATTGAAAGACTAGTTAGGATGGGAGTCCTTGTTGCAAACAAGAGTGCTACAATTCTTTAATCTTCTCCTATTTCACCACTTTATTCCAAGACTACTACTACTACCTCTACCACTACCACCACTACAACTACTACTAAAATGATGATGATGATTATTATGATTTTACAATTAAAATTATTAATGTCTATCAAAGCCATGTGCAATGTGCTATTCTTGCTGTGTGGCATCAATCAATTCATTTACAAGTGTTATGGTTTCCCTAGAATTTGCTTTGTCATTCACAGGGTAGCCATCTTGTTTTCACTATTAAGGTGACATCAGAGCCATGGATTTGAGAGTTGCGACAAGTCGGTTGGTGACATGGTCCTCATAGCTTCAAGTAATTGTAGCCAATTGAGTTTTTAAAATTCATTATAAAAATAATGGGGCAAAACACCATCCCAATTTTTGTATATGTTGTTAAAAAAACATCCTCTTTCAGAAACACCAAACAGAAAGTTCCTAACTAGTTGTATATTGCTCCAAACATTGGTGCAAATTATTTTTTTTCCCATCTTTGGACCTCTGTATCTCAACAACCATTGGAGCCTTTTGTTAGATATACTATGATGTGAAAGTCATGGTACATATCAGACCATTTACCAAGGATGAACCTTACATGTAGAACTTTGAGGTTTTTACAGACATTTGGAAACCCTAGAACATATGATATCTACACAGAGTAGAGGCACATTATTACGGTGTGATTTGACTTACAGTGCTGCAAATTGTAATATATGATATTCAGGTCTGGGACTCTTAGCCCTGAAAATATAATTAATCTGACACAAATAGTTCTGGAGATAATTGAGTCTGAACATGGTCACTCATGCAATGCCGCTAAAACAAGCGTAGGGGGTGTACTTATTTACAGATTTTTTGTGCCAAAAGTATCCAGAGTTGAGTTCTGATATTGTGGATATGATCTATTGGATGTTTAAGCCATCACATACATTTTTTTCAGGCAAATCCGAGGGGGTTGAGTGGGAGATTTTTCAGAAATTTGCTGATTCCAGCTGGAATGACCCACGAGCGTTCAATGTGGGAGCAGGTTCGCACACCAAAAGAGACAGTAGGTCAGGCACAAAGAGTCATGTTGTTACTTTTTTTGACCAGCAGATGGCAGCGGAAGAAACGCATAGAAAACATATTGCTCTCAATGTGCATGGTGCATGTGCATGTTCAGGGTGGAAATTAAATAAGAAAACATCACATAAGACAAGTCTCATTGGCATTTTTAAAAAGAAGAATTCATGGAGAATGAAGAAAAAAATAAAATAAAAATCTGTGGACAATCCCACAAGGGGTTCTGGAGCTCTGAAAATGACACCCAAAATGATTTGTCAGACTTGTGAGGTCTTCTTTTCAAACACTGATGGGGTTTCCTTTCTATTTATAGATTTTTATGAGAGTGTTCCTACTTGTCTCTACAAGGGAAAAAAATCAAGAGGCTATGTTGGGCACAAATATGTCTTCTGAAGGCATAAACAGAGCACAGCCAATAACTCCAGTACAATTTGTATCATCTTTGAGGGAATGCTTTGACAATGCACGATCATACAGACCAAAACTGACAGTTTAGCAACAAACTATTCCTATCTATGTACCAGCATGCCAAATTTGAGCTTCATACATGGTTTAGTTATTGAGCTAGGGGCTTGTGAACTTTGACAAAAAAAAGAATGTGAACAAAATGGGCACCCCCCTCCCCCAGTAAAATTGGCTGTAACACGGAGAGTATACATCTTACATTCAAATACATTTACAGTGTTTCTCTTAAGTACCATGGGTACACTTGGTAATATTTTCAGAATTTTTTGAGACCTAAGTGCGCGGGCACTTGTTGATTTGGCGTGGAATGACCCTACAGTAATTCATTGGCAACCGTCAATGACTGAAATACGGGACAGTTCTTTTTTGCAGGGGTCTGGGGGTCTTCCCCCAGAAAATTTTTTATTTCTTAGATGTAATTTCCTGCATTTTAATGCACTTTAACATCCCGTTTCCCATTTGAGCTCAATACGAACCAATACAAATACAAATAGATTTATTATTTAATTATAACCAATACCAATACAATACCAATAAGAAGTATTAACATTTGATCTCTATATATGAGATCTATATATGAGCTTTATCAAATGCCTGGCACAGTACAAATTCACCATTTATAATAGAAGTGTGATGTGCACTTTACTACGTACAGTATAAGAGAGAGGACCATTGGGTAAATGTCATGCAGGTCTCGACTTTGCCCCCAGTGGCGTAATTGCGTATTTCGGTTATTTCTTTGAAAAAGATTTTTTTTTTTTTTTTTTTTTTTTACATATGGGCCGGATTGAACCCTCTGGCGTTTGACACCCCTGCACTAGGCCCAAAGATACAGATTAGAGTAATCAGTGAGTAGGCCTTACACCAGTGCATTCAACATTGGGGTCAGGATCCTGTGTGGGCCTGCTTGAAATATCTAGGTGTGGAAAAAAAGAGTTCTGAAAATATTACTGATTTATATTACATAATAACATTACATAATAATATTGTAATGGAAATACAGAATGCAATCTTAGACTTCCATAAATGTCTGTATGTTTAATATCATATATATGAACTCAGAGGTGGAGTGTATGCTGGATCTCAAATGGAGCACTTGTGCACTTCGGGCACTAACTAACTAACTAACTACAGTTTTTAGATGCGTCCCAGCATCTCTATAAGAGGGTCTGTCTGTCCGTCCGTCCGTCCGTCTGAAACGCATTCCTTCAATTGTGTCTGAAACGCATTCTTTCAATTGTTCCTTCATGTGGCCACAAGGCGGCAGACTTGCCATTTTGGACCGGAGCGAATGCGTGCAAGCATAGCCTTTCTAACCGGATACTAACGTTGGCGAAAAGTAGCCTAGCCACAGGCTAACTGACAAACGTGAGGCCAACAACTCAGCCGATCGTGATGTACGCCACAAATAGACCAATCGACCTCATATTTAGACACTACAATGTTGATTTCTGCCTTCGATTTTCATCAGTTAAGAAATCTAGCGTCGGATTAACACATTATTAAGGTAGTAAAGCGAGTTGCCGCCATGTTTGTTTTCCAGAATCACCACCCCGGGTAGAGAGCTCACGTGCAGCATTCTGGGTAATTGAGTTTCACTGCTTTGTGCCTTGACGGTGAAGCTGGTATTGAAAAAAAAGTCCATAAGCGCATGATTCACCCAAACGGTTTTATTTATTTATTATTTGTCGATGTTTAGATTCTTTCCCACATGCACATACTGCTGAAATGGCGTGATACTAAAGGTTGTTAGGCCTAATAAATGTCTGGTAATTTGTAATGTTCACTTCATCTAGGCTATGTGAAATTTCAAATCATAGCCTATGGTTCTTTTCCAAATCCAATAATGATGATAAGCTTATTATACCCTAAACTGCAAAAAATAAAGCCATGTCTCGCCATTTTGCTGCCTTGCTGCCTGCCACAATATTTGGAGTGTCCATGATGACCAATAAACAAAAAGTACATCCTCGGGGGGCGTTGACAGGCTAGGAGGAGGCCAGGGGGGCGTTTGGGGGGGGGGGGGTGGATGGCATAGTTGGAACTGGCATAGAGGGACGCATCTGTTGTCCGCCTGTCGGCCTTGTTTCAATTACTAACAAGCTTTTGTCTAATTCTCAGCGACATTTGCAAAACTCTTTACACATTTAACACAGCAAGGGCTTTCCATGGCCATGCAGGACTTTCAGGCTTTATCCTCCCAAGACATTTGGCACCCTTGGCAACCGTCTTGTTTGTGCTTTACTGTAATGTGTATTTGTTTCATGATATTTTGTTCACTTTCCATAAGTAATATTGGAATTGTATATGTTCTATCATACTATAAACAGTATTTCTACTGTACCTCCTGTAGTCAACAGTAAAAAAAAAATGCTTCTTACTGGAATCATCTTGAATGTCAACAACACTTGAGGTCACAGTGCTGTTGCATTTGGATATTTAGTGCAAGCAGTGAATTGCATAATTTGAATACATGCAAAAGGCTACCTGTAAAATTGGAACATAAAAGTCTATGCAACTTTTGTAATGTTCTCAATAGCCAGTGTTTTGAAGTCTTGTGTTATTTGATTGACTCAATGTACCTTGTGAAATGACAACAAGTGTTATTTTTTGACAGATGTATTTCATTTTGAGCCATATATCTAGTGTTTTGGTAAAGTGAGTGTGTACAGAAAAAGATGTGATCTATTTTGAAATGAGTACTTTGTGTATATTTAACAGTGTGTGCTTTTGAGAAGAAAATTAACTGTTTGGCCAATTGTGTTTTGTTGGTGGTAGTCTGTGTTAAGAGTTTAGAAAAAGTATCCAAAGTATGGGTAAGTGCTTGTTAGCGATTGAAAAAAACTGTAATACGCCATGCACACTGATACATCAATACTTTAGTGCACAAGTGCACCATTTGAGATCCAGCATATGTCTGTGATGTCCCCATAATTAATTACTGATTATCTAGTGCCACCTTGTGGCAGCTGTGGGTATCGTTAAGAGTAAACCATAAGAAGTGGACAGCGGAAGTTGAACTGCAGCCTACTGACTGTAGCCTAACCTTGCAGCTTCCATTCACTTCAAATATTACAAAACTAACGAAATATTGAAAAAATACAGACCTTATACTAGTCATATGAAACTTAGCGTGGGGATCGCTCCCCACGGATAACACTTCTCTTGATATTGTCATAATTATTATACAGTACTTCTATGGGCGCGCATGCAAGCAGGTGTCCACCCACAAAAACGCGTATCCACCATGTAAAGAAGTTGGATAGCTGAGTATTGGTGGATGTGAATCTCTGGCAGGAATGAGAGAAGCACTGGAAGTAAAGAACATTTTGTTTAGAAGAGGAAACCACTGTGGGAAGAGTGTACAAATACGCAGTTCCATCACTGGTTGGCAACATAACAATTTGGGGTGTCTAGCCTAGCTCACTCGAGGGCACATAGTCATAACCACGTAGCACTTTTACAGTTTACAGTAAATAACCAAATATTACAGCAGGCATTCGGGATTCGAAGTACAAGAATTAAAATGAAACTGAACATTCAGCTATTAGCCTACCCACTTTCTTAGCCAGTATCATAACAAGGCAGTCAAAGAATGAATGAATGCCTTTGCTCATAAATGGTTGTGGTTTGAGTTGGACCCAGAGTACAAGTACAAGTACAACCTTCATGTTGTACAATGACGTGTACAAGGTGCTTCAAATTGTACACAAATTTGGGACACCTTATAGGCCTACGTACAATTAAGACTTCTATTCACTGCTTTGGTACATCTCGGCTGTTACAGACAGAAGCTCTAAATTAGTTATGATGAACTACATAATGTCATGCAGGATCTATGCACGCCTGTGCCTATTTCACTGTGTGGCCCAGGAGAAGAGCAGTTTCTAGGCTGCCTTCAGTCTCCTGTTAGCCTCCGTCTGTTCCATCTCGTTCTTGTCTTCATACACATCAGGGGGGTCACAGAACTGCAGCAGAACAAACAGAATGGACATGAAGGCATCAATGTAACATTGCCATTTCAGGTTAATTATGCTGCTTACAGTTGTCAGACAGTAAGTGGGAAAATATATCATAATCGCAATCACAATAATGGGTCTAATGGTATAAAACCCGAAACCTGTACAGGGTGGTGATTATGTACACATGCTTTAGGTGTAATGTACCTGTGGCGGGTTGTTGAGTTCCTTGGACCATTGCAGTATGAAGAGTCGACACTCCTCCAGGCTGTAGCTGTCTTCTAAGTTAGTCTCCCCATTCTGAAAAAGTAACACGTACAGAACCAACAAAAATCTGCTAGTTTGGAAAATCTGGGAAAAGTAGTCTATACAAGTGTTTGGTATAATAAGCAAATGCTTTTTGTCCAGGCGCAGAGTAGGCTAATTGACCAATATAGAAAAATACAGTTCAAAATCATGTATAGCCTTTTCTAAACAGCCTATGAAAGTCTATGGGCTACATTGATTTTGTGATTAACTTGAAAGTGGAAATTCCAGTTCAAGATTATAGCCTATACACTCGCCTCCAAAAGAGTTGTCGCCTATCCATCTGTTTGGAATAACAGCTAATAACCTGACTTTCAATTAATCACTTGGCTTCAGAAGTCACTCATATGAAAGCAACCCTCCCGAATGAAAATGTATGTACAAAAATAAATTTCATGCACCAAAGACAGATTGACCCTTTATTGAACACAGACAGGGCAGATTTTCACAAGACAAAAGTTTTGTCGCCTATGGAACATAATGTGAAAATGAGCAGATAAGTCACTTCAAAACACTTCAAATACGCAGATTGGGTGTCATACTTAATCACTGAATCACTCTCACCTCTCCAGAAAATCGACTTTGGCCTTAGGTGTATGTTTAGGGTCATTGTAATCATGGAAAGGAACACAATGCAAATCAATGGAGTTCAATGAGAGATGGTGACATATTCGCTATTCGTAGAGCAATACATGTTTAACTTCATGATTTAATCAATGACAAAAGCCCTCAAACACCTGCGGCATGCATGCAGCTCCTCATAAGAGCTGTATCCCTCCCATGTTTGACTTTAGGCACCATTTCTCTTTTTTCATATTCTTCATCTCCAACACCATATAGTTCTGATGCTATCAGTTCTACAATGGTTGATCTTGGGATCTTGATTTCAGAGTATGAGTCCCATTAGCCTTCATTTTTGTCAGAATTAGGCCTGACATACTCTTGGCTGGCTTTTTTGAGACAGGACAGTGGGAGAGACTTCTTTGGTGTAAAAGGTGAAGAATTTGGAAAAAAAAATACATGGTGCCTAAAGTCAAACATGGGAGGGATACAGCTCTTATGTGGAGCTGCATGCATGCTGCTGGTGTGTGAGGGCTTTTATCATTGATTACATCATGAAGTTAAAAATGTATTGCTCTACGAATAGCAAATATGTCACCATCTCTCATTGAACTCCATTGATTTTTCATTGTGTTGCTTTCCATGATTACAATGACCCTAAACATACACCTAAGGCCAAAGTTGATTTTCTGGAGAGGTGTGAGTGAACCAGTGATTAAGTATGACACCCGATCTGCGTATTTGAAGTGTTTTGAAGTGACTTATCTGCTCATTTTCACATTATGTTCCATAGGCGACAAAACTTTTGTCTTGTGAAAATCTGCCCTGTCTGTGTTCAATAAAGGGTCAATCTGTCTTTGGTGCATGAAATTTATTTTTGTACATACATTTTCATTCGAGAGGGTTGTAGCTTTCATATGAGTGACTTCTGAAGCCAAGTGATTAATTGAAAGTCAGGTTATTAGCTGTTATTCCAAACAGATGGATAGGCGACAACTCTTTTGGAGGCGAGTGTACGTGTGTATTGCTAATCAGGCTATTCAGGTGTTGTCTTTCAAAAGCTTCTCTGCATCATTACTGATGAAACATACATGACAACGACATGATATAAAAGAGTGCAAGCTCAGTCTATGACAAGTACTACCTGTATGCTGCAGAATGGCTGAGGAAATCGATCCTATTTCATCATCATATTTTTGTGGATTATGCAACTCTTAACTTCTAGCCGACTTCTCGCTTCACAAATGTAATATATAGGTCTAACAGTGGAAAGGGCAACAAGAGATCTTTTCAATGGTACACTCACCCATACACGAACGTGATAGAAACGTCAATTGAAAGTATGCAAAAAAAGAGATTAAAAAATATTTTTTTAAATATAATTTAGAAACAATATTATTTTCCATGAGAAATTAGGGAGCTCCTGACCTCTTAGCTGGCTACGGCTATGATTACAGACTAAAAATAGTCTAACAACTTCCTCAGGAAGTCATTCCAAAAGCAGTTGTAACACTTTTTACTTAAATCTGATTTCAGGAAAAACATTGTATTGCAAGGAAACCATTTCTATGTAGAGTTGAGTAGAGAAGAGTAGTAGAGAAACTTAATTGATCCCCAGGGGGAAATTCAGGATTCAGGATATGGGTTCGATGCTACATTTGTCAGGTACATTTGAGATTCCATGGAAGGCACCTTGCTCAAATGTGACAAGCAACCCCGTAGATGTCCTGCAACACTATTTTCAAACATTTCTGTGTCAACGGTTTTGATCAGCGACCTTCAGAGGCTGAGATATGACGGGTGTGACAACCATAACTTGTGACAAGCAACCCTGTTCTCCCCTACATGCGACTAAAACTTTTGTTTACCTTCTGGTTACTGAAGTTTGGCTTAAAATGAGGTGTAGAATTGGTCTTCTTGACTATCTGTTTTTTCTTGATAATTACAGTATCTGGAAAAACATTTAAAACAGAATTACATTACATTAGGGTATCAATTGATTGTTGTTGCTTTGGTAAAAACATGTAGGCCTAACTGCCAAATTACCCTTTTGATTGCTAGCAGAAAAACAGCCATATCAACATTCAGTTACGTTGTAATGAATTCTGCCTCGTCATCCTTCTTTGAAAGACATATTTATATCATAATATTTGTTGCTAGTGTATTTCTGGTGTTAAACTAAATTTGTAATGAATTCCTACCTGTAGCTGAGAGGGACATGATGAGGCACTTTTGCACAAAGTAGGAGTAGCAGCAACAGCACAGTGTGTCCTGACAATAACAAGAAACAACATGAACAGAGACATGCAGAGCTGTTTAAAAAGCTGAAAGTGGGAAGAGGAAGTTGCTTGGCATAGAGCTTGAAAGTCCCGCCCCTTAGTGCCGCATTTCACGGGACCTAAGCTGACCATCTAACAACGTGGTAGCGAGTAAATATCTGCTGATCTCAGTCATTATATGCGCTGAGCTCCAAATATGCTGTTTAAGAGGCTAGATAAAGATTATTCATGCAGAAGTTTGTTCCGAGGCCGTCTGCATGAAAAATGTGAAGAAACACAGCTTTCTAAAAGGTTTGGGGGTTCGTACGAAAAATTTAATAAAAATATCAGAAACAACATATATGGAGCTTGTGGCGCAACTCGAAGGCGATCGAAATATCATTTTAATACTGCCATTGGATTACATGCTACGATTTTCGGCTAAAACGCTGTTGAGGTCCCATGAAATCGGGGGAAGTGACGTCACTTTCGAGCTCTAGGCCTATAGCAAGATATGCCATACAAGCAATACAAGAGAGAATACAGACAATATACAGACAGAGGATACAGACAACCAGCCATGACCCTACATAAACATTTTGATGTTATTTTTTGTTGAAACTTGGCAACCATGCCAGAAGTCATCAGCATGGACTAAGGTCTCATAATCACCTGAATTTCAACATGGAAATTGACCTCATGGACAACATGGAAATTACTCTGCCAGCTGCACTGCATTTCTCCACTAACCTCTCCCAGTATATAAAGCCCTGTTTTTCAGCCAAGCCCTGTCAGATCGTCTTCAAACCTGGACCAGTAACCTTCCTGTTTTCTCTCTGACTCCTGCCTGTGATTCCGATCCGTTCTTGACTGCCTCCCTGTTCTACTGCCCCGGCTATCCCTACACGCAATCCCTTTCCCATGAAGTGGGGCTTTTATTCTGATGGATGGTCATGCCAATTGCTGGTGAATCCTGTTACTAAAACTTCAGTCATTTCTTCATGTTAGTCTGAGGCATGTGAGTCCGGGTTAGTGGTGTGGATTGGCACTGCCCTCACTATCCGATTCGATCACGATTCGGGAAGTAGCAATCCGATTCGATTCGATTCTGTGCGATTCGATCCGATTCAATTCTACAATGCATTGCAATGCTATACATTTCTACTGAAAGCAAGGCAAATGTTTAATCAGTCATGATGAGGCAATGCAAGTAGTCAGATACTGAGCAACAATTTATTGGCTCTATATCAGTCTGGATCAGTCTGTATCAGTCTTGCAATGCTTTGAAGTACTTTTATTTAATTTAACATTAATTTGCTCTCGAAATATCCACAGAAGTAATTGAAACTTAAAAACATTGCCGCATCGATCCTGGAACTTGCCGCATCGATCCTGGATCGTCCATGCCCCGCATTGGATTGGATCGCCGAATCGATCATTGTTTACACCACTAGTCTGAGTCATGTTACTCTGATCAGAAAGAGAAAAAAGTCCACTCCCATTTGTTATTTTATTTTTCCGTGACGTTTCGGGTATTCACCCTTCATGAAGAATTGAAACTTGTGGCACCCTTTCCTACTTCCACTTTTCACACGCACACACACACACGCACGCACACAGACACATACACATAGACACACACACACACAGACACACAGACACACACACCACTAAAGCGTTGAATTAGAAATAATTAAATTAATTTATAGTAATTATATTACAATGCATTGTATTTAGCTGTGTTTCATTTTTAAGTAGAAAGCTTTTTTAAGTAAAAGCTCTAATATCCAAAATGTCTGACCTAGGAGCAGGTCAAACAAAAAAAAGAGAGAAATAATCAACCAGGATTATTTTTTATTCTTCCTTGACGTTTCGGGTAGGTTTCAATTTCCAGGTACCGGTAAACACATGCCCCTTATTGCAGGTTTTGTTTCTTTTTTAGAATGGCTAGATTCGGGGGCGATGTGGCACAGCGTGCTAAGCCCCCCACATTTGGGCTTGCATGCCCAACCCCGGGGACCATTCCCAATCCTCCCCCGTCTCTCTGTCCCATTCGCTTCCTGTGTTATCCCTTTACTGTAAGTAATTACAGAAACATTTATTTTTTGTGGGGGGAGAGTGTGGTTTTTTTTTACATGTTCCGTACTGTATTCTTTCAGATTCAGGCCAAACGGCCCTCAGGAAATAAAAAGGATGAACATGAAAACACCTTTCTCTCAAGCATAACCAAGCTTGGAGAAGCGTAAGTTGACGTTTCTCCAGGTAAACACAACTATGCATACTGGACCCTGGCATTTAATTTAACACTCATTCTTTCCACTTAAGGTAGCAGTTTACTGTACCTTTTGTGAACATGCAGAAACTTAAAAACATTGTTCACAGCTTATTGTTGTATGTTTCAGAGGGTGTGTCACTGCCAGCAAGACGTAGGTGGAGTCAGTTGATCAGCCTGCAACGCCTGATCAGAGACCTGAGACTCTCAGGATCATCCCTCAATCCTCCTCATCCTCACCCTCTCCTTAGAGAAGGGATTTAAGGCTCTGATTGGATAACTGTCTTAGCCTTAAGTACAGTCCTCAAAATGATGGGTAAAACTGATTCATTAGTTAGTGCCATGTCCCCATGACTTGGTGTTTACCTGTCAAATTGAACCAGGTGACCATTCCACCAGCCAATCAATCACCTGGCTGCATGGGAGGGGTAAAACAAGGTCATTTGGAATATGTGCCACCTGATTGTAAGTACTGAATCCATTTTGCCTACCACCGATCACACCACAGCTCAACTGCACCATAACTTGTGGTCCGTAAGGCCACTGTACCATTACACCACTGTCTCCCATGCAAGCTGTGGCATTGTTGTTGCAATGCCGTGGCTGGCCAGCAGGAGGAGTTGAGGTGTTAGGCTGTTGTGAGGTGGGGCTTCCGTAACCTGGTTCTCGGCAGATCAATGTGCTTCCAGTGGCACAGTGCCCCTAACACTGTACTGTAAATCTACAATTATTGTTTACGTCTACTGTTACATGACGGTCAGTCTCCCTTTACTGTATTCTATGTAGTAAGGAGGTGGGCATACATGGTCATCCTTCAACACCCCCCCCCCCCCCCCCACTCAGCAAATCCTCAAGCATCCACCCTCCTATGTAGAATGAATAATTGGCCCTTCATGATGACTGATGTTTAATGTCCTCCGATTACTGACGAATTTAAGAAGAAAAAGATGTTCCAATTGAAAACCACATTTCTGTCCATTTCTTCACATAGTGTCCATGTGATGTCTACAGTATTTTGATTGTTGTAGCACTTTGTACTTCCCATTATGTAGTGTGGCTGGTCCACCATTTACATTTGCTGCTCCAATCATCCTGTCTGAGCATTGAGCATTGAATAACAACACTAGTGCATGACATTACGTAGCTATTACACCCTTTACTCCATTGTACCTAATTAGATAGATAGACTGTGTTGTTACTTACAAAACGCTGAAAACCTAAGGACCCACCTCAAACTTGATCCAACCAGTGCAGAGTTAGCTGATCGTAAGACAAGTACATATGGTCCACTGGTTACTCAGATAAGTTACTTGATTTGGAAGGAAACTGTCTTCCTTTTTTTTACTTTCACTTTTGAAACCTCTGCACACACACACACATACTATGGCCCCAGTCACAAAAAGTGTGAAGGCAAAGGGGCTGTACTGTAGCCAGTCACATTGAGAGTGCAGTTACTGACTAATATAGGCATGATAGTAGAAATACAGTACATCCCTGCTCAGGCCCGTCAACAGTTGTGTACTGGCCAGGGGGTGGCCTATTATGCCTAGATGACTCGGTTGTTAAGATTATAACTCTAATCAGTGTTTTCCACATCGGGGTCGGGATACCGTGTGGGTCGCCTGGAACTACAGTAATGTATGGTTGCCTGACATATCTAGGTGTGAAAGAAAGGGTATATTACATACTAATTAGTGTTCTGATGGGAGCACTGCATGCAATCTTTGCCTTTCATAAATGTATTATGCCTAATAACCTAAAAATGAACTCAGCTGTGGGGTTTCTATTTCGTTGATATGGGAGGAAACAATGTGTAGGTCCCCATAATTAATTACGAATTCAATACTGCCGCCTTCTGGCAGCTGTGGGTATTGTTGAGAATAAACTGTAAGAAGTGGGAATTGAACTGCAGCCTGACTATAGCCTAAAACCTTGAAGCTTCCACTGAGCTTCCAATAGCCTTATATTTTTCAGGGGTGATCCATGTTTGCCTGCCTATTTTAATTACAATTTGTGTAAACATCACTTTGGTGCATGAAGGTGTCCGTGGTAGCTTACTAGAAGATGTCAATCAAGGCGTGAGTTGGAGATGCTTTAACTGAAAACAGACAGCTGCACACTGCTCAGTGTAGCGTACAAGGTGGATATGAGGCGCGCTATATAGATGAGGCGGAGAATAGATCCTTTTTTTTACCTCTGGTTTGGTGGCCTTTGTGAATTACCACCCAGGGTAGAATGCCCTAATGTGGGACAATTTTTGTCACTTCAACTTTGGTGGTTTATTAAAATTTAATGACAACATTTCAATACAAACAAATTACACCCTTTTCACCCTCTAGTTGTTCTCTAATCAAATAAAACCTTTAAAAACATGTTAAGTGTTTTTAATTTGAATAATGTGGATATTAATGTAAGTTGGTCAAAAACCATGGTTATCCCTAAAGTGGGACAATCAGTTTCCTAATGTGGGACAGTGTATATTAAAAGGTCTCTAAAACATGTTTGTGTAAAATATTAATTCAAAATGTGATCTGCCACTCTTTAAGACATATCAGCTACACATTTAGAGCATGTTTTATGAATTAATTTTGCTTTCTTTTATTGGTAAATATGACTGAGACTGTTTGAACCCATTGCACACAATTGGTCACTTCAACATGGCAGCTCTATTTGAGGAAAGAACTTCCGGTTTTTGGACCCAAATGTTGTGTTGATAGGCTATAGCTGTGCTGACATTATATTACATAATTTTATATACACCACACATTATTTTCTGATGAACATATACCTACCCAACATATTTATCAAAAAAAATGACAATGTTGTTTTGATTGGAATTGATTTATACCCTAAAGACAAATTTGGCCAAATGCTATGTAATTTGCCATTTGATGGACTTCACCCAGGGTCCTTCCTCTTAATTGTAACCCCTCCCTGGAGTATTACTATACATTTACTAAATCATGATATTATGATAACAGGATGATAGGGCTTTTATTTGGTTATAGTTTTGTAAACATTTACCAACTTGGGGCAAAGCTACACCCCTTAAACCTTAAGGTGTCCCACATTAGGCATCGTCCCACTTTAGGGCATTCTACCCCACATGCTGCAATCCGAGGGATTTCGCATTTGTTTTTTGTATGGCCTCCCAAGCTTAACAGCTCAACATTGCTCAACTTTCTCTATAAAAGTGTATTCTCCACATTTGTTAAATGTCCACTCTTCTTTTCGCACACCTTCCACAGATATAAATATTAATTTTGGGCGTTTTACTGAATATTCATGGTTAATTATGGGTGTGTCCACAGGTACGCACAAGTGCCGCAACTTTAGAGTTGGTTGGGATTAGAGAAAGTTTTATAAATCACACCAGAGAGACCAGATACTGTCTGACACCAACCAACCCTTCTCTGTAAGTTTAAACCTCCTACTGCATCTGACCAATAGCGATGCTCTTGAGAAAGCTCCTCCCATTGGACACTTCAAACATGCTTCCTAATTTGTGTTAGACCTATTTGCTCTCAGAACCAGCCTAGAGGCATACTACTACTTTTGTCGGTGCTATGAGAGCTGCGGGGCCTGCTTCTGACATCCACAGGTAGATACACAGACATATTTTACACCTACAGAATACAGAAGAGTGCTGATTCATGCATATTCGTCCTCTCTATCATTCTTGTTCAGTTTTAGCATTTTAAAATGTTTTGTATTAGCTTAGTGTGTGTGTGTGTGTGTGTGTGTGTGTGTGTGTGTGTGTGTGTGTGTGTGTGTGTGTGTGTGTGTGTGTGTGTGTGTGTGTGTGTGTGTGTGTGTGTGTGTGTGTGTGTGTGTGTGTGTGTGTGTGTATGTTTTATGTTGAGATTTAAGCTTTTATACTAGATTGTGTATGTGAGAAGTGTGACTGTGATAAATATGTGGAAAGATGCAAGCAGCACTATTACTGTGAAACATAAAGTAAATATAACAGTAGCCAAAAAATGTATTGTGGAATAGACCATTGACCTGGCTATAATAGTCACGATTCATAAGACCAATAATGACATTTTTCGTGTGAGACTAACCAACCTCAAAATTCCATAAACAGTAATGCCCAGCCAACCAAACTGAATAGAGAAATGTATTAATATTTACAAAATTCATCACCATGTTTGCTGTCCTTGGTAGGCCTCTAAACTACAGATGACATCAGAGCCATGTTTTCCATCATAAAACCCAAGGTAAATTGCACCTGAAGCGGTGTTGACCTACACTCTAAGAAGGAATGTGTCATTTTTGACACAATTTTTGTGTTAAGGTGATTTTAACACATAGTGTGTGGAATATAACACAACGTGTGTATTATTCAGTTAAAATGCTGTGTTAAAATTGTACATTTATAATTCTTATCGTAAATATATTTTAAATTTACAATGTTGCCAAAAACTAATCACAAACCAGGACTGTGGTTTGAATATTACACAAAAATAGTTATTGTTTCTTTGATTCCTTGTTCGTACACGATTGTTACCTTTTTCTTACACACATCTAACAATTGAAACAATATGTGTTGTCCCTGAGCACACACATTCAAATGTGTTGTCCCTGAGCACACACATGTTGTGTCATTTCTGACACAGTGCTTTTTAGAGTGTGTCCACCAAATCCAGATACACCACGTGATACTCATACATGTGTACTCATACAACCTGAACCTAAACTACACCTGTGTAGATGTAATTATATATCAGACTATCCCGGGCACTTGAGTGACCTTGCTGCTGTAATGTTGCATTGGTGTCTTCATGTAGGAGGAGAACCATCCAGAGGCGGTTGACAGGAGATTGAAGGCCCAGGAACTGCTCTCTCCCCGGGCCACACAGCCCCAGGTAAGATCCAGCAGTATATGTATATGTGTGAGGGAAATTTAAGAAAAAAAATCCATTACTTTGACAAACATGTGATCGCATGTACCTTCAAGGAAATGATTGGCCTTTTTTCTGGCATTTCTGGCATGCTTGCTTATCTTTCTGTCTACCTACCTGTGTGTGTGTGTGTGTGTGTGTGTGTGTGTGTGTGTGTGTGTGTGTGTGTGTGCGTGTGTGTGTGTGTGTGTGTGTGTGTGTGTGTGTGTGTGTGTGTGTGTGTGTGTGTGTGTGTGTGTGTGTGTGTGTGTGTGTGTGTGTGTGTGTGTGTGTGTGTGCGTGTGTGTGACCGGATAGACTAGCTAGCTAATATTATTTTGGTCTCACAACCCACACCACATCGTTCCATCTGAACAATGGAAACTATCATGAGACTTAGTGTGTGTGTGTGTGTGTGTGTGTGTGTGTGTGTGTGTGTGTGTGTGTGTGTGTGTGTGTGTGTGTGTGTGTGTGTGTGTGTGTGTGTGTGTGTGTGTGTGTGTGTGTGTGTGTGTGTGTGTGTGTGTGTGTGTGTGTGTGAGCACCCGCCTGCATATGCCTTTGTGTGTGTCTGCTCTCATGAGTTTTGTGTATAAATCACAATGCTTTATCTCTTTCTCCAGAATGACATTCCTCCGCTCTGGCTGATGTTCATACAAAGACTAAACAGTCAAGGTCAGAAACAAGTCATTATTATTACTAGCTAGAAAATAAATAATTCCTCCCTGCTCCTGCACTTCAGAAGTGCCGCACCGGAGAGGACTAAGTGCAAGCAACAAAGAAGGTCACCGGAGCATCTTCAACCGTAGGTTTTCAGGTTTATTGGGGCAGGACTAATGTTTCGATGTTGTCAAGTCAATGACTGAAGATGTGACAATGTCAAAACGTTAGTCTTAACACTTGCACCAAGCTTTGTTGAAGCTGAAAACCTAGGCCTACTCCTGAAGATGCCTCTGTGATCTTTCTTGTAACGGTACTACCATCTGTCGCACGTGGTGGCATGCATTTAAGTTTCGCAGCAAGCGTATCAAGGGCCTTATTCAATATATTCTATTCTATTTTTTTTTATTATTCTATAGGTGGTGTCCACATACCATTTCTCTATTTTGAAAAAAAACCCCACAAATGATGCACACGTATTCTAATGTATTTCCAAAGCCTTGGACAGTCCCAGTATCTGAAGATGAGAAAAAACACTGCAGATTGCGCTAAAAGAAAGGCATTTTAACAAAAGTATTATTATTATTATTACTATTTTGCTTGAATATGTTGCGTCTTCCTGCCATTGTATTAGCCCATTGATTAATATGTGATCTGAGGATGGAAAACAGAGCCTAAGTTTAGACTGAAGAAAAGAGAGAATTTCAGAAAAGAGCATGTTAAGGGAGATCACCCATATTTCTCCTCTCTACTCTACTTCCCTTCTTTACAGACTGCATCAGGAGAACAAAGAGTTTGCACTCTTTTGGAATTAAACCACTTCATCCTCTACGTGTCACACAGTCTATGTGTGTGGATACTCCCAGTTTCAGTGTCTCAAAGGTAACACTGTTGCATTGAGCTATAATAACTCATCTTCAGACTCAAATTCAGAATAAGTTGTGTGGTTGAGTTTACAAAGCTTGGGTGAGAAATAGGCCTACATGGTTAGTGATTTGGTAACACTTCAGGATAGTGGCCATTTAAAGCTTTATTTACACTTTAAATAATTAACTATTTAAAAACCTTTAGGTTTGTAAACGTGTAAGGAATAGTTAAGAGAGCAGACACAGTAATCATTTTTAAGTGAAGCCTATAGGTCTATGTTAATTTAGTTCAATATTGAATACTTTAATAAATAAGGTCTCAATACATTATTTGATGAGTGTTGCTGAAGCTTGAAAAATACTGTTATTCTTAAGTGTTACCGTTTTAGAGAGAAAATTGTGTTTAGGTCATAAGGCTAAATGGGCAATGACTTTGAGATATTTTCAACAATATAGTTGTAGTTGATACAGATATGTTTTGCTTACATAGGCCTACAGTATGCCATGGATAGACTCACCCAGATCATCTAAGTAAACAGTTAAGTTGTACCTCTGAGTAACAAATCAGAATTAGAATTGAGGAGGTCTCAGATGAAACATGTCAAGCTTCAAATAGAAATCCAGTTGCTTACAGATGCATTAGCATGCTTTTTGAGAATGTGCATGCTTTGTGTGTCATGACGACAAAACTGTGTTGTGTTTCCAGAATATGGAGTCCCCATTTCATAGCTTGGAGAGAAACAGCTTCAGCCTGGAGGATTGTCGAATATTGATACTGCACTGGGCTCATGAGCTGAACAACCTGCACGGGTACATTACATATAGAGAGGGTGGACATTCATAAAGATTTTCTGAATACAGTACATGAAAGTAAAACTATATGATAAACGTCTATTCATAATGTAGTTTATTAGGATGTGCCAATATTATATGTATAACATTTTCCAAGTTATATTTTCACACATTACTGTATCATAATTCAGTATATGACAGTAGCAGCATTGCAGTAGCAACGTTATAATCTCTGAGCCCCATATCACACTCTGCTGCAATAATGTTGTGTGTTGTGTGTGTTCATGTTCATCCACAGACCTCTGTGTGTGTGTGCGTGCGTGCGTGTGTCATACACAGCAAATTCCAGAGAGTTAGAATCAACTACGAGTGTTAATATTAACACTATGAAAGTGAATTTTGCGCAGTATGAACTAGAACTCATGCAGAAGGTTGTACTCTAAGTTAATGCATATTGATGGCTACCAATCAAAGCGTGTTGACATCGAACTCTACCTTTTACAATATATCAGTGGTTTGACAAGTTACACCTGGAACAAGTGGAATCACAAGAGATCTATTGGACCGGGGGTGAACAAAAAGAGAACTCAAAAAGCTTACCACGACCAGAAAGAAACACCTACTTTCTGTAGTATATACACAATGTCACAATGTAAAGAAAAACAGAACAAAGTTCTTGGTCTCTAGGTTCAAAATATGGTTTACTTACAGAGGACTGAGTTTGGTTCACCTATAGGGGACTAAAACAAAATGGCTGATCATCAAATTTGGAATTTGGGGAGGCGTGGTTCATAACTCTCCAGGGAGTTAAACATTAACTCTCTAGCTCTCTTAGCTCAACAACTCTGATCCAGAGGAGTCAAATAACACTGTGTAGTGTCGCTGCAACTCTTGATGTTCAGATTTTGGGTGAACACCGGGAATCTAACTCTGACAAATTTGCTGTGCAGACATGAGTCATGAGGTCATGAATGATGAACACTTAAACATTTCTCTGTAGCCTCTTTCTGCAGATGGGCCTGCTGACAGGCCCATTCACTCTTTGCTGAAAATACTCAACTATATCACAAAAACATTGCTATGACAAAGCAGGCATCCTTAAAGGTGCACTGTGTAGAACGGTTGCCAAAGTAGGTATTGCAACTATGCTGCTCTTTGAAACTGTGCCTATTGCCAAATTTAATCTTTTCATGAATATTTATTAAATAATAAACTAATATTACTACCGGTAGTTTAACCAAACCAACTAAAATGTATATTTTTGGAAATTTAAATTGATGGACTATGGAGAAGATGCCCCTTTTCATGTATGAAAAGTGCAGTTTTTCCAGTCATAATGACCACTTGGAATTTGACGGTGATGGTAAGTATTTATGGAAAAGGGCAGCATGAATTCCAGAAATAAACAACTAAAAATATCACACAGTGCACCTTTAAGGAACATATTAAGACTCGGCCATTAAGATTTTGGCGACAATGCCGTTATATCATGTGCTCTGTGCTAAGGGGTTAACAGTTATCCATAGGAAATTGCAGTCAGGGAAAGTCCTGAACATATCTTGATGTATATTTTCAGTTCAACACTAGTGCATTTTCGTGGATGAACCTAAGGCTCCCTCTGACCAGAGAACTGGATGGACATTCTGGATGAGGTTTCTATATTGGATCCCTGGATTCTAATAAGCCAAGATACATTTGTTCCCCTGTTGGAGTGTGATACTTGTTAACCCTTACGTACAGTCCCAGAATCATCCCTCAGAACTCCATCATACATGACCGACACTTTACATTTGCTGAGCATCTGCAGACATCAGGGGGGTATACGGTACTAAGAAGCTGGGTCTTTAGTGAGCCTTGTGGTAGAGGTAAATCATCTAATAGAAGAGCCTGGAGTCCTCATTTTCTTAGCTAAATGATGCCTTCAGGTACTGTAGTAAACGTATCTATTAGCAGGTTTACCACTTCCTGTAGGTTAACTAAGCCTGGTTTATCACTTAACCATGTTCTTGGAATACCCCCCTGGAGAGTCCAGCACTATACAGATGTCTTTATTCAAAATCCTCTTTTTGTTAAGTGTTTTATACTTTCTATTGTGTCTATACGTGTATATAGTGTCTTCCTTTTAACATTGTAGGCCTACTGATTTTAAATGTTATTGCAGCACTTCGCACTTTGATATTTCTTCTACTATTGCAATAAATATTAAGAGGGGATGCCTGCATAATTGCATGCTTGAAGGTTTGTGAGTGAACAGTTTATATGCGCTGGATGTTAGCTGCTACTCTGTCCACAAACACAAGAGGAAATCAATTAAAATGGTCAAAGTGACCTCTTCAGTAACCACTGACCAAAGCAGTAACCGCCTATAAATATATAATTTAAGGCTGCTCCTGTGCTGCATGACTGCATGCTTGAGGTGTTGTGAGTGAACGGCTGTCAACTCAGGGAGTATCTGGTTACTCTGTGCACAAACACACGGGACAGAAGAATCACACACACACGCGCGCACGCACACACACACACACACACACACACACACACACACACACACACACACACACACACACACACACACACACACACACACACACACACACACACACACACACACACACACACACACACACACACACACACACACACACTTTATATCTTTGTGGGGCCCTTCCATTGACCTCAATTCATATGAACCCTAACAATAGCTAAAGAATGCTAAACTGTACCCAAACCAAAACATTCCCTGACCTTAACCTGTCAATGGGGAAATGTTTTCACACATTTACTTTTACCAAAAACCGCAAAATTACCCCAGCAAAAGGGGTTATGACATGTGGGGTCTAGAATTTGGGCCTCACATAGGTAGATTACAGAGGGTTACAGGTTACAAGTTACAGAAACCTACCAGTAATTCTTTACTTTTTCTTTCAAACAAATAAAACACAATCCAGCTTGCACCAGGGGAGACATGAAAGTAAGAGTCCTCTGTCAAAATGGCATCATTACTAGCAATTTGGTTACCATGTGAAAACCTGGAGTCATGTTACTCTGAGTCATGGGAAGGTTACACTCAGTGTGCTATTGATGCTTGGATTTGGGGCAAAATAAATACTATTGCCTACTTAATTCAAAACTATGAAGCTTTTTAAGTCTGATATTTTACAAAAATATTAAGAAGGAAAAAGGAATATTGGAAATTCACAGATTAAATGCAGTGAAGGCTAATAATAATAATACTTTTGTCAAAATGATCACCCTGGGTGATCACCATATTCTATTTTTAACTATGTACACACACACAGAATCAGGGGCCTCCAGACGTCTAGACCAAACACGCCACAGGGACTCATCATAGAGTAGGGACCTTCCACCAGTGTCTTCAACAGTGGGGTCGGGAGGGACTCCATGTGGGGTCGGCTGAAATATCTAGGTGTGAAGAAAAAGAGTTCTGAAAAATATTACTGATTAAAATTGCACAATAGTAATAATATTCTGATGGAAATACGGCATGCAATCTTAGTCTTCCATAAATGACTGTGTTTACAGTTTTTGCCTACTGCTTGCACACAATTTGCAAAATTTCGCTCATAGAGTCAAAACTCTACACACAAACCAATTACTCTCAACACTTGGAGATAAACCCTTCGCATATATGCCAGCATGAAACTCTGCTATAAAAACCTAAACATTGCCATAAAAACTTAACAATCTTTTGTCAAAACCTCACTTTCATGTCAAAAGACACACATTAGCACCAAATGAGAAAACAAATTAGATCAACGTGAAAACAGTTGTCTACTTTATACAAAACACAGCAGTCTTTCTTTTTGTAACAGTCTATTCAGACTCACAGAATGTACATCTTCACAAGACCCCAAAATTCAATACTGTACATTACATAACTGCACCTTACAGTACAGGACATTAAACTGAAGCAAAATATATCTTAAAAAGTACAATCACTCTCAACACAACAGTGTGTAGGTGAGCTTATGGACCATTTGTTTGTGTACTGGGTATATTCACAAATTTTTAAACATCTAAATATGATATAAATATGTGGTTGACGTCAAAATGCTGTAATGAAAAACATAGTCAATATACGGTATGAGGTATGAGGTTTGCTTACGTAAAGTAACAAACTACAATACATTTCCAGACACAATATGCAGCTGACATCTACATGACGTCATCAAAATTATATCATGTTCAGTCAGTTTGCTCAAGTGCTTGCTTGGTTGTCTTCTGAAAATTACACTATTACGTGTATTTCTACAAACTATCATGTGATGATGAAGACAAAAGGCTACTGCTGGCATCAGGGTAGGTTTTACAGAACGTGAGTCAGTCAATGCCATACTCCATATTCTACTCTTTAGTACCGTTGTGCTATTTGTTGTTTTGTTTGAGTGTAGGAAGGAGTGAATTTAGCAAAGAAGCAATCAAAGTAAAACAAATAAATGCAAAATAAAATAAGTGCAATGTAATATAAAGAATGCAACTTTGTAACTGGCAGAATAGTGGTTAATTTTGGAAGCATGTGTTTTATTGTCGGTGCCTAAATCTTGTCATACATCCAGTGTGTTTTGGTTTTTTAGCAGATGTGTTTTCCCAATGATATGATGAGTGTTCATTTTTTAATGGAGTGTCTTATGAAGGAAAAAGTGTGCAGTGACCATAAGCAAGTGTGTAGCATAAAGCAAAATGTGTGTTGCTGAATTGCTACAACAGTGTTAAGCAGAACTTTTGTTTAAGGTACGGCACACTGTGTTTAAGTTATGTTACCAACAACTTAACAATATGCTATTTTGGTCTAAGCATCAGCCTATAATGTTCAAGCAGTAGGCAAATACTGTAATATCATACAGTATGAACTCAGCTGTGGCGTGTATGTGTATGATGTCCCCATTATTACAGTTTTTGCCTACTGCTTGCACACAATTTGCAAAATTTGGCTCATAGAGTCAAACCTCTACACACAAGCCAATAACTATCAACACTTGGAGATAAACCCTGCACATACAGTATATGCCAATGTGAAACTTTGCTATCAAAACCTAAACATTGCCATACAAACTTAACAATCTTTTGTCAAAACCTCACTTTCATGTCAAAAGACACACATTAGCATCAAATGAGAAAACAAATTAGATCAACGTGAAAACAGTTGTCTACTTTATACAAAACACAGCAGTCTTTCTTTTTGTACCAGTCTATTCAGACTCACAGAATGTACATCTTCACAAGACCCCAAAATTCAATACTGTACATTACACAACTGCACCTTACAGTACAGGACATTAAACTGAAGCAAAATATCTTAAACAGTACATCACTCTCAACACAACAGTGTGTATGTGAGCTTACCGTATGAACCATTTTTTTTGTGTAGCCTATTACGTATATTCACACATTTTCAAACATCTAAATATGATATAAATATGTGGTTGATATCAACATGCTGTAATGAAAAACATAGTCTATATACTTTTGTTGTTTGGGTATGAGGTATGAGGTTTGCTTACAGTAAAGTAACGAAGTACAATACATTTCCAGACACAATATGCAGCTGACATCTACTATTATGTGTATTTCTACAAACTATCATGTTCATACCTAACATGTGATGATGAAGATAAAAGGCTACTCCTGCCATCAGGGTAGGTTTTACAGAACGTGAGTCAGTCAATGTCACTCCATATTCTACTCTTTAGTACCGTTGTGCTGTTTGTTGTTTTGTTTGAGTGTAGGAAGGTGTGAATTTAGCAAAGTAGCCATCAAAGTAAAACAAATAAATGCAAAATAAAACAAGTGCAATGTAATATAAAGAATGCAACTTTGTAACTGGCAGAATAGTGGTTAATTTTGAAAGCATGTGTTTTATTGTCGGTGCCTAAATCTTGTCATACATCCAGTGTGTTTTGTTTTTCTAGCGGATGTGTTTTCCCAATGATATGATGAGTGTTCATTTTTTAATGGAGTGTCTTATGAAGGAAAAAGTGTGCAGTGACCATGAGCAAGTGTGTAGCATAAAGCAAAACGTGTGTTGCTGAATTGCTGCAACAGTGTTAAGCAGAACTTTTGTTTAAGGTACGGCACACTGTGTTTAAGTTATGTTACCAACAACTTAACAATATGCTATTTTTGTCTAAGCATCAGCCTATAGTGTTCAAGCAGTAGGCAAATACTGTAATTACTGATTCACTACTGCCACCTTCTGGCACATGAGGGAATGGTTGAGAATAAACTGTAAGATGAGGAGGGTGAACTGCAGCCTATGCTGCAACCTGCAGCTTCCATTGGCATCAAATATTATAAAACTAATGAAATAGTGAAAAAAATACAGACGTTAAAATAGTCATGTGAAACTTAGGGTCGTTCCCCACAGTTCACACTTCTCCTAATATTGGCATAATTATATTATGTAGGGGCCTATTGGCTGAAGTGAAGTGAAAGACCGAGTAGAACACACCATCTGAAACTAAGCAGAAACACCTCAGTCGTCTCGCTGCTGTTCCGCCCTGCTCTAGTCTGAATTAAGCCTAACCACGTAGCACGGATACAGTTTGCTGTAAATAATCCAATATTAAAACAAGCTTTCAACAACCAGAACAAATGTGAACAGCTCAGCTCAACCAGTATGAAAACGTAGGTAGATTACAAAAGTATTAGTACATGATAATTCATTATATTATGAATACATTAGGAACTACATTATAAATCCACAATCAAGGACATCCTAAGGGAATCTGCAGGGCACCTGGAAACAAGTGTGAAACATCTCAAACAGCCAATCCACACGTGTGTCTCCTCTGTCAAACCAGGAGAGAACCAGCAGCAGCCACAAGGGGGCAGTCAAGATCGCTGCTGAGTCCTGGAAAGACAAGGGAGATTGACCTGGACAGGATAGGCAGCTCACACACCCATAAGCACACAGCATTGACAATACCTTATGGACTCACACTTCTGTCTGCTGGCCTCAAGAGGGCAGTGCTGAGTCACGTCTCATTATGACACATAGACCCCTTTAGCGTTTGTAAACAGGTATGACGTAATTTGGCTGGTACGAGGCCACAAGCACAAGCGAAGGACGCAAAGTTGCATATTGGAACGCACTCCTGGACAAGATAGGCAGCTCACACACCCATAAGCACAAAGCATTGACAATACATTATGCACTCACGCTTCTGTCTGCTGGCCTCAGGAGGGCAGTGCTGAGTCACACAGTGCTGAGGGCAGTGCTGAGTCAACTCATTGAAACTCTGAAGTCAGATATCATGATGTCACATATCATGATGTAGTCCAACAGAGTCCTGATTATTGAGCTGTTGAAAACAAGATAACAAGAGAGTGTGTGTGTGTGTGTGTGTGTGTGTGTGTGTGTGTGTGTGTGTGTGTGTGTGTGTGTGTGTGTGTGTGTGTGTGTGTGTGTGTGTGTGTGTGTGTGTGTGTGTGTGTGTGTGTGTGTGTGTGTGTGTGTGCGTGCGTGCGTGCGTGAAAAACAGTGGAATGTAACTTGTCTTGCATGACTCGTGCCACATTTTTTTTCATGTGCATCCTCTCTCACAACCATAGTTTCTGTCTTTGAAACAGTGCCCCATTGGAATATATAAAGTAATAATGATAATTGTACTCTTGCACCTGTAGGCGTTCCTAGGCACAGATCTGTGCACAAAGCGTGCATGCAATCATTCCTGAGCAAAGTGTGGGATTTACGAGCATGTACTTGAACATAGACAAATCTAGGCACACGTCAGACCATGGAAGAAACGTGATATTGCAAATAATATTGACCACGCCGTATACAGTTTGCTTTGAAAAGCAATGCATGACTGTGCTATTTGTGCTATTTGTGTTTTCGTCCATGTGTGTCTCCTTTTACTTGCTTTTAAACACTGTCCTCCTCCTGTCGAAAGCACATCCACTTCTGTAGCTCAAATGTTTCTATATTTGCACTTCCCACCAGCACCTCATTTGAATGAGGCATTTGAATGGATTTTAATGGATTTTAATGGGCTCGATCGTGATGAAGCAGTGCTGCTTTTGCTGAGCAGCGCACGTGAGCACTTTGCCAGTTGGATGCATTCTGGTTACCATGGAGCTAGTACACTCTCGTGGGAGTGGCCTGCGGAGCTTGAGCATTGCAATGCACTATCGGGATTGTTGTCTGCAATCCACAAACACTAAAAAAATATTTTCTGCCTTTTCTCGGCCAAGAAGGCATCAAATTAGAAATGTATGCTACTATTCTACTACATATATGACCCACTTTCAATAGTACATATTCATGTCTCCACTGGTGGAATGCCCCTTTAAGTTTTTACAGACTGACCAAAGCCATTTGTATAGAATCACCATTAGCAGACTCATTCATTTGCAACCGTATCTCTGGTTATCCAAGCGTCTGCAGGGGCGGGGAAGGGGTGCTGACAGAACACTGCTGATACACTCGGGACTCTAATTCGACGCCCTTTCGGACGGTACTTACGCCTTATGTCATACGACCCTAAACCTAAACCTAACCCTAGCCTTAACCCTAAACCTAAACCTAACTCTAATGCACCACGGAAATTGAAGTTATTTTTTCGTGAATACTTCACGAAATGACAGAGATAGGGCTCTCATTTGTGTCCCCCCAAGACCTCGACATTAAAGTCCTCCTGGCACACTCCCATTGCCATTGCAGTACAGCACACATTGTAAGACAGCATATACGTGCATACACTGGTATTTGCATTCAAGCCACACACATACAAGGGACAACCCCAAATCATACATCTTCTATTCGAGTAAGATACTTCAAGCCTGTGCATTTCCTGGATCCATGTGATGTCAGGTCAACACCTCTTTAAGTTATGAGACCTTTGGAGTCTTACGGTTGAGAATTAATTAAGTACTGTACTAGATGGCAGTAGCGCATATCTCATGCAAATGGTCATTGAATGTCACAGAAAGACAAGAAGAAGGATGGGACAACACCACCTTAGGGCAGTGTTTCCCAACCAGGGGTACTTGTACCACTAGGGGTACGCGAGCACACTGCAGGGGGTACTTGGAAAAATGTTATTATTATAAGAAATGTTTGAAGCAGTCACATCAGGACAGAAAAAGTGATACAGTATGTGAGATATGGGTACTCATGGCACACCTGAGATGCTTAGGGGGTACGCAAGACAAAAAAGATTGGGAAACACCACCTTAGGAGACCAATCTTTAGCACACTTCTTTGCATTGGGTGGGCATGTTTGGGTTAACTTATTCTAACATAAGATGTGTGTCCAAACTAGCACTTCTGTTTAGCATTGTATTGGAGTGGTATCATGCTCAAGGTACTTCAGTGATGGTGGATGATGGGGGGGTGGGGCGGTAACATGGCCACTGGCCAGGCTACCACAGTAATGTATTACCCAGTAATTGCCTGTCATCTCACAGTACAATCTTCCCCTTTTTAGATGCGTCCAGCATCTCTATAAGAGGGTATGTCTGTCCGTCGGTCTGTCGGTCGTCTGTCAGTCGGTCTGTCTGTCTGTCTATCTGAAAACGCTTTCGTTCAATTGTCATTCCTTCCTGTATCCACAAGGTGGCAGTATATAGAGGGACGCATCTTTGTCCGCATGTCGGACTTGTGAACTATAGTGTACTGTTATTTTACCTATACAACTACAGTGTAAATATTGTACAGTACTTTTAATTTAACGGTATACTGTGTACATTCTGTAGAGAGTGTTCATTCAACAGTTCAATTTCTGTTGAAATATTATAGTGTAGTACTGTGATACATTTAACCGCAGCATGGTAAGCAGAATTGCCTGCAGCATGTTATTTTGCAGGGAAATGTCTTACAGTGTAGCAAAACACAATTTTAATTATTTGTATGACCATCAAATATAAAGAAATTGACAATTAAGCAGATTTGACTTAACTACTTCATTACTATACAACTCTGCCTAGCATGCTGTGCCACAACTAGGACCGCACGGTATTCGGACATGCCGCTATTCTGACATCCCTAAGTAGGCTACCAACATGCTGAGAGAATATGTGTGTAAACAGAATCCCCATACCAACAAGGCTGTTTCCCGACGGCAACTGCGCTGGAGATGGCTTATTGCCGCACAGTAAATTCTTTTTAATCTATTTCCGACAATAGACATCAATGTCAGAATAGCGACATGTCGGAATAGCGTAACCGCCACAACACCTATTATGGGTTTTTTGCACAGATGAGTAAGTGTAGAATGCACAGACCAATTGTGACATTCAAAGCCTGGGTTGCGTGAAGACAGTTGCAAAATATAGTCTGCACTGTACGGAAAATGTCATGCAGGCCTACCTAACTAACGGTACGTGGTTGTAGTCTGCAAAGCTGAGCGCTTTATATGGGCAGCACCTCCTCCCACATGAGAGAAAGATACGAGACATGATGACATCATGGCAGATGCTAAAGGTTTTGCAAGTACATTTTGATCTACAGTTCACACGTGCACCACAGTGACGTGCAGTGAAGGGTATGGTAGGGTAGGCAGTAAATATAGAATATATATATATATATATATATATATATATATATATATATATATATATATATATATATATATATATATATATATATATTAACGGTGGGTTCGGTCCTCCCCCAGAAAAAAATGTATTTCTTAGATGCAATTTCCTGCATTTTATCAAATCTGGAGAGTCACTATCAGCTAAAAACTTTTACAAAAGACTAAAAACTTTGAACAAATAGTTCCCTTTCATGCAGATCTGAAATGTAACGTGTGTGTGTGTGTGTGTGTGTGTGTGTGTGTGTGTGTGTGTGTGTGTGTGTGTGTGTGTGTGTGTGTGTGTGTGTGTGTGTGTGTGTGTGTGTGTGTGTGTGTGTGTGTGTGTGTGTGTGAGAGGGGCCTTATGCCACAAGGTATGGCTTGAATAGGCAAATAGGCCTATTCACATAAACATGCTGATATGGTCTTTAATGTGCAACAAATTAGTATGTTTCTCTAAATACTGTAAATATAAAGTAGGCTATAAGATGCCATCAGTGCTTAACCACCACAGCTCTAATAACTAAATAAGTAAATAGGCTACACTATTTAGACATTTGGACATTGTCAGTAGACCTAAATCTGATACAATAAGTGAAAACATAATTTCAATTTCTTGAAAAGGCCAGCTACACTTATTTGTTTTGCCAAATTGCCAAATTAGCTCCAGGACCCATACTTTGTACACCTTTAAGGACCTGTAGGCCTACATTTTACAATAATAATTTAGAAAGCTACAACATCACAACATTTTGGGGGAAAAGCTTTAACTTTTGGCTTTAGCAGTTGATTTTGTTGCTCTTCTGTTTATTCTGTTGCAAATGCCAGGGTGTTTCACATGGATGGAGGGTGGCACAGTGTAGCCTACTTTTGAAGATAAAATGTCTAGTCAACTGTGAATCACACCATAGCATGTGAGGGGGAAACGATTTACATTTAGCAATAAACCAACCTAGGTAACAGCTCCTGCTTCACTGCCGCGTTTTCTGCTGCTAATCAAAGAGTGCATCCCAATATGTGACCTTGCCTCCTCCACTTGCCTCCTCCACTTGCTTCTCGTCATGATGACATCACTGACAACAGCATTATATTTCAATATCTTGCAAAAGCTCAATTGTAAAGTCTTTTTCTCATTTGCAATTGGGATGGTGAATGAAAAACAGTCCCTCAAAAGTTGTTGTGGCGAGGCTGACAGCTGGGAAACTTTATCGTTTTCTCCACGAAGGAGGGGCCAGGAGGCGGGACGAGGAGACAAGCACAAGTGGAGGAGGCAAGGACACATATTGGGATGCACCCACACACTCACAGACAAGAAGGAAAGTAGGCAAGGGGGCGGGTTGCTTGCAAACATGACCCCTGCATTCAGACAGTAGCCTATCGAGTAAACCAACGAAACCACTTCTGAGACTCATTCTTGTGCGTGATAGTATTCTCAAACACTTCAGCTACGGTTGTGCAAGGTGTTTCAAACACTCCGAGAAACCATCCCCAGTCAATCGTCCTGTTCCACGTTGATCTCGCGTGCCGTGCACTTCAAAAGAACGCAGCTGCTTGCTAACAGGCTCCACACAACTCACGCATCGCGTAGTCATCATCAGTGCTTAATTTGTAAATCACAAGGTACCGGAACGCAAAACACATATGACATCACAGCGACGATGAGTTGGACAGAGGTCCCGGAACGCACAGAAAAACTATTACGCAAACGAATAAAAACGGAAAAAAATTAGATGCAATTCCCTGCATTTTAACGACATTGAGTCCCATGTCAGCTCATATCCATACGTTTGTTTCTTAATACAAGGGACGGTTGGCAATCCAATTGCTATTTTAAACAACAGCCATAGCCTATTAAATGCTGTAATGACAACAACCAATATTTTTTGTTTGATCGCTAACTTTATGCTTAGTAGTTTCGTGCAGTGCATGGAAATTATGCTTTCCCCATGAGGTGAAAAGAAACAGAAGCGGTCTTCTATAGGCCTAGTCTACCTATTGAAATGACAGTGCATGGCTGTCCAATTCTTATCCTTTCCCGTATTCACACAACATTGGCATAGGCCTATTAACACTAGAACTACCACGGAGGGGTCAATTGACCTTTTTACCTAAAAGCCCCACAAGAGGGTCATTTGACCCTTTGGACCCCCTGCGGACACTCCTTTTGTTGTGGAAATGTGGCTGTTAGCAGCTCACAGCTGTCACTTAAGACACAGAGGGTTAGGGTTGTAAAGAGGAGGATACTGACACTCTCAGAATTGGAAACCCAGTCTGCACAGTGTTGGCTACTTATATGTTACAAAATGATACAGTTTTTCTCGATTGGTTTGGTTAATTTCTCAAAACTGAGGTGACATTCTCAAAACAACACGGACAAATCCCCAAACCAACTTGCAATTTCCCAAAACAGAATGGCATTTTTCATTGCTTTCATCAGATATCAAATGTTTAGTACATCTCTGCAGATGGATATGTACAGTTGACACATTCAGCATACATTTAGCACATTTTCCAAATAAATTGACCTTGCTTATCTAAACGAATTAGACAATTCTCAGTCTAATGGTTGCCCTCTCCAAAACACATCAGCATTATTTCATTGTGTAAGTCATCATATGCAAAGTGGTCTACGCAATTCCCAAAACAGTCAAGGACATCATATTTTAAGAATTTCATTACATAGTAAATTCATGACAGTGTTCAACAGGTCAGATGGTATTGTAACTTTACTAGTTAGTAGAAAATAATTTTACAACCGTGTATACTACAGTTTCCTCTGTTATCTGGCTAATTTCATGACACTTTTTCAAACTACATTCTGTTTTGAACAATTGCTAGTTGCTTTGGCATTTGTCCATGTTATTTTGAGAATGTTACAGTATTTCTCGATTGGTTTTGTACATTTCTCACAACAGAATAATCATTCTCAAAACGTCTTGTTCAATTATGACTTCCTGCCGTTACCTGTGCACATGGTAAAATACGTTTCTCATAGTTTTCAGCATTTAGCAAATGCTTTCATCATCATGCAGATGGTTGTATACAATTCTCAGCTTTTTTGTACATTAGCAATTGCTTTTGTCACATCACTCAAAAAGCATTGTCACTGAATACACAAAACTATCTCAAACCCCAAAACATTTAGGCCCTATGTCATAGTATAAGTCTTGACATGCAAAATGATTTACCAAGCTGCCATAATGTGTTAAGTACTGTATAATTTCCATTGAATTTTTGTCTATAAATGTGATCTGAATTGGTAAATTGCTCGCAGGTAGGCCTAAATATTGACTCTCTCTAATCAAAAGCAGTAGAAAGGAAAGAGGAAACAAGCATGCAATACAACAATAAGCACTGCACTGCATTACATTACTCTATGCCTCATGTGCCCTTTATAATTACGCTCCACGCAAAATTACAATATTTCCCTAGAATTTCACAAGACAGTAAGTGCACTTTATACAGTATCAGTGAATTGTTTCAAATTTATTTTGCTTTACAGTTCTATATTTTTTTCCACATGGGCTTGCAAGACAAGTAAAAAGGGGTAGTAGAGGGCGCACTTTGACACCTCAATCAGAGTTGACAATTTTTTTGATTTTGCAATGAGAAAACCTTTCAATAAATATGTCATACTCTAAATGTATAGAGTACAATCTTACCTGATCAATGTAATATAAAGTCGAATTTACAACATTTTCCATCCATTCTAAACAACATTTAGCTTCAGAAAACATCCTCAAGAGTGTACTAGTCAATTGACAACATGACAAATCGATTTGACTAGCTTGTCCATACACTATGACACAATGACTAACCATTCTGCTGGCACTGACACGTTCATTGACACAAAAACTTGGTTTTGAAAGACAAACTAAGGATTTTGAGGAAGCGACTTGGTTTTGCAGGTCATCCATGGTGTTTTGTCATTTGTTAAAGCTGTTTTGAGAATCAATACTGTGTTTTGAAAATTGCCAGAGAGATTCGATAAATGTACAAAAGCAATTGAGAAAAACTGTATCTCTGTTTTGAGAAATGAGCCAAACCCATGAGAAACCTGTGATATATGGGCATTACTTTCTGTATATGAATTTACAGTAAAGAAAGTTACTGATAAATGTCCTTGGTAAATTATCCGTGTTGTCAAACTTCAATGGTTTCACTCACTTTTTCATTTTTATACATAGTCGAAATCTGTTAGCTGAACGTAGATAAAACACCTAACCATTTTGACTGGCAGTGCTTACACAATGGCAAAGGGACAATGTATTTTGGGGGTACTGATGATATATGTGGGGAAGAAATTTAGTTTTGACACATGGGTAAACTGTTTTTGGGGTGATATGAGCGAGTGATGAGGATCCATGTAGTTATGCTGAACCATCCAGTTTATTTTGACAGAAGGACTAAATGAATGCAAATGAGCCAAAGCAATTGAGAAGGATCTATGCCATTTTGATGCTACTGACTATTTATATGTGAGACGGTTTAGTGCTGATGCAAGAATTAGGTGTTTTGGGAGGTATATGACATTTTGCTAGTTATCTGAACTGTTGTGCAGAAGTGTAAGAATGTTTGGCCAAATGACCCAATGGTTATAGGAATGTCATCTCAGTTTCAAGAAATGAGCCAAACCAATCGAGAAAAACTGTAATTCAACCATTATCTGGTTGCAGTCATATGATTCGTCATGATCACATGGGACATTCACACGTTCATTGATGACTTATATGAAGAAAATATGCTGACATGTTTTCAGGACAACCATTACACTGAGAATCAACCAATTGGGATAGATCAGCAAGGTACATTCATTTGAAAATTCTACTAAATGTAAGCTTTGAAATTTGATGAAAACAATGATAAATGCCATTCTGTTGTGAGGAACTGCAAATTAGTTTTGGGATTTGTCCATGTTTTGAGAATGACATCTCAGTTTCTAGAAATGAGCCAAACCAATGGAGAAAAACTGTAACACACTCTCCGCCAAACTGTGCTATCTGTCTTTGCTGCTGATATCTTCATGCAAGTTGCTATTTACCTGTGGTGATTTTGGAGGCTGACAGCCCTTGGGAAGAAGCTGTCTGTCCCTGTTTGTCTTGGCTGTGACCCCCTCACCCCTCACCCCACACACGGCCCCTAACAGCCTCATTACCATAACAAAATGAGTGATTAGTGTATTAGGTAAAAGCCACCGGGTCAAATGACCCCTCTCTGGTACTTCTAGGTAGGCAGAAAAATCCTGGTAGTTCTAGTGTTAAACGTTAAATCCACGCTTTGTTGGCGACTTTGATGCATATAATTTGGCTAATCCGCATGTGCTGTTGCGATATGCCACTTCAGTGTTTCTAGGGCTCGCGCACTGATGGTAAGCGAGCTTCGATTTTCAGGGCTCGCGCACTGATGGTAAGCGAGCGGCGATTTTCCCGGTAGACTTGGCTTTTCACACTGTCTGCTCGCGCTGCGGTCCGGTTGAAAATCCCTCCGACCAATGTTTTATTTGGAGCGTGTAGGCCCTATTTGAATGAAATATCACATTGTCTTTGTTGTTTTCATGCTCAAATGGACTTGTAAGCAACTGTCGAGTCTTGGGAGAGAAGGAAACGCGCGCACACACATGCTGAGGCCAGCCGAGGAAGATCTCATCCTCTCACCCAGGCTGTCATTTTCGCTAGGCTAATCAATGACTATAATCATATAATAATAATTGACTGATCAATGCACCAAACGCAGCCCAGGTGCCACTAGAAATTAGTATATCCAAAACCTTGTGTGACGACCAAAATTTGATGAAAACTTTTAAACAATGTTTGGCACAGCCAGGCTTTCCATCTCATCCGCGCATATGAACAAACAACGAGAGAGGGGCAACTTCACGTAGCCTACATTTAGTCAGATAGTAGGGATGGAAAAGTAGCCTAGTAGATCTATAGTTATGATTCTTAAATGTATGGGACAAGCAGGCTACCAATTGTGCTTCCCCCACCAAAATAGCCACGCAAAAGCTGGACTTCTCCTACTGCAATAAAGTGGGGAGGTCGCGACTTTCGTCTTGAATGTTGCTAAATTTTAACTTGGCCTCCTCCATGCTTGCAGACAAGTCCCCAAAAGCACTTCAGAATCCTCTCCATTTCACTCAAACAAACACACTCTCATACACTAGTTTTGTGAGATGGCTTTGTTTTCCATTGGAAATCCAATATGTCGAATAATTAACTTACATGCCCGTGCGTCGCGACGATAAAATATGTCGATAGTTTTTTTTTCAGTCGGTGCGCGTTGCCTTCAGCTCTACATTGTAACGGTGCAGCCGACTGTAGGCTATTTTTAAGTTTTAAAGGTTATGAGTTGGGCGTCAGGCAGCAATAAGACTGCCTTTGGTTTAGCCTTGTTACCTTTCCAAATATGAATAAAAAAACACTGACCAACACATAAGAAATAACTTAGATCAACACAACGAACATCTTTTCTCATTTTTTAAGTAGGCCTAGTGCACTTTTGCAAACCCTTGGTTGCAGACTTGCGCGCTCGGTCTAAATTTGGAACAGCGCACATCAGTGTCTGGCCTTAGCATTCAGAAATGGTGGTCTTCTCTGCGCGCACACTTCATGGTTCCTTCTCGCTTGCTCACTCGGCTTGTGGTTGTTGCGATCCTGACAGTCTCAACCCCAATTTACCGCAGAGATACACCAGCGGCGATCTGAGCGAGTCGAGCGACGGAAGTAATTGACTTTGTATTGAGTCGAGAGACAAAAGTGACTCTGGGGACTAGAGCGATTTGCGCGACGAGCGCGACAATTTGAAGTTGAAATCTTTTCAACTTTCTATGACGCGGTTCGGCGACAAGCCGCGACAGCCAATGACTGTATAGAGGTCAGTGACCACAGCCAATGGGAATGTTTGAATGCGTTGCCTTCTGCCTGTACGGACATACTCTAGTCTCCTCAATCTCTCGTATCGCTTGCTGCTACACTCTGTCGCTTGAATCGCGTCGCCGCTGGTGTATCTCTGCGGTTAGGCCTATAGGCTGCTCGGTGAGATGGGCGAAATGTAGCGAACATGGGATAATGCTGCGCTCTCACTACTGAGGAGGCAGATATAGTCCGTTACAATATATAGTAGCCTCTATATATATATTTTTATTCATTCACGAGAGGTTCCGGATCAGCCATAATAAGTCCCGGAACACAGGGGGGTCAAAATTACGATCCTGTTCCGGCATGATCCGGCTCAAATTAAGCACTGGTCATCATCATAATAAATTAGGGAAATGGAGTCATGTCGTAGCTCAAAAAACAATCTCGCGTCCATAATAACACACACACACGGTCTATTCATGTCCACCACCGCACAACCAATCTTCAATGTCAACACCCTGACAAACAAGTGACAACAAAAGGCACCACGACAAACTTGAGCATGTTCATGTTAAAAGGCTACCCACAGCATAATAATTAGATGAATCTTACCTTAAAGCAGAATCACAAGTAGGCTGTGTTTTTCATGCAAGCTAGTTCCATTAAAAGCCCGGGGTGGTTGACATGATGAAGACATTTTGTCCCAGTGTATTCAAACTACTTGAAGCTGCTACCCATCTGATGTTGAATATTTCCACAATGCAGCGATTGCAAACGGCTCAGCTGTCTGTCACTTGAACCGTCTTTCTGCTACTTCTCGGCATTTTTAAAAATAATAAAGACAAAAAGCCAAAGACTGCCATGTTTTCTTTCCGATACGGCTAGAGATTTGAACAAGCCTTGCCTTGCTAGTTGTTGCTATCATAGCTGCCTGTAGGGCAGAAATTGGCTACTACCTGAATTGTAACAATTTTTCATTTTGGGCGCTGTGATTGGCTCACATACTCCCGCCAGAGACCAAAGGCTCTGCTTTTAGTCCCATTGACAAGCTATGTGACAACTTAATACGCATGCGCAAACTTTTACATTGACAGCATTGAAGGCAGGCTAGGCAGAGGAAAAGCGAGCCTTACCGGGCTGCCTGGCTGGCATTCGAAAGCTCTGCTTTCACTACCAGCAGCCTGTCTCTGCTACCAGCCGGGACTGCGCGTTGCCACGGCAACCTGCCCAAGCCTGAGCGCTTTGCTTCGTGCGATTACTTAGGTTTTTGATCGTTGTCCTGCGTATACTGTACTTTAAACAGCTCATAATTTATGCTGAATCAATGTTATTGTTGTGTATGTGAACTCTGAAGAATATTTTTTAAAACACGTGTTAGTTTTTATTTTTAAGACATTTATCCCAGGGTAGGCACTGCCTACCCTGCCTACCCTGACCGCACGTCTCTGGTGCACCACCCCCCCCCCCCCCCCCCCCCCCCCCCCCTCTCAGTATCTACTCTTGCCTTTGTATGTTAGTGCTCTCTGTCTGCTCGGAAATAATATAGAAGTGGTGATCTGTGTGTGTGCTTTTGCGCACGTGTGCGTGTGGTTTTTGTGTGTGTGTGTGTGTGTGTGTGTGTGTGTGTGGTTCTGTTTAGCAGAAATACAACTTAGTTCTGTGCATTCACAATGACCAATTTAACACTTCCACTTCATTTTTTTACATGCATGCATGCAAACACACACACACACACACACACACACACACACACACACACACACACACACACACACACACACACACACACACACACACACACACACACACACTACTCCAGGCAGTGACTGTTCTTTAATGTTCGTAATACATCGTTTTGTTCTTAGTGTCTCATTTAGTCTTCAGAGAAAACTGGAGGAACTAATGATGTGACATTAGGATGTGAAACACCACACACACACGCGCGCGCACACTCTACATTTTCTCTTAAGACTACTGTCTCATTTCGTCTTAAAGGATACTTCCGGTGTAAAATGAAAGTTTATTCATTTCCCATGCCCCAAAATGTATCTAATGATGAGCCATTCCGGGAAATGCCGCGCCGTTATGGAGTTAGCTTATTTTAAGCTTTTTGGCGAAAAACGCAGCCAATGCATCACGGCGGGGCCAATTTGTAAATATTATTTTCTGATGTTTCCCCGCTATAAACAACCTCAAAAACGCTACACACTTCATCACAAAGGTCTCGTCAATCAAACCAAGGCACAGAGAAGATAATCGGACCACACAGTCTTTCACTGGCCAGTGTTTTCAGAGGTGTCTCACTGTTGCAACTCTCTAGTCTGACCCGGATGCAGGCTACTCAATCAGGTGGCTAGGTAGGCTAAACATGGTCCACGGTTCTTACACCGGCTGCGGCCGTAAAATGAAAAGCTGGAACCCCGACCGTTTTCACCGACTGCCACTGTCTAAACCAGCCATATTACGGGAATGGCTGTTCCTGACAGAGTAGGGTGTACGTTAAAGTGGCTAGGGCACACTTGAAAAAGAGGCAACTGCCTCAATGTGTTTTTAACCCTAGTAAAATAAAGGAGAAATAAAAAATAAATAAAAAGTAAAAGTGAAAGTTAACTCATTATCATGGTTGATGGGAACAACCCGTGTGTGTGATCAATGAGACATCGGAAGACTGTTGATGGGAACAACTTGTGTGTGTGTGTGTCTGTGTGTGTGTGTGTGCGTGTGAGAAGGGTGAAAGAGAAAGAGAAAGAGAGAGAGAGACAGTGGCGGAACGATTACATACAGGGCCCCAGGGCAAGACACTTACAGGGCCCCCTATACGTTCTGCCAAGGTCACAATAGGGCCCCCACATGCAATACAGAAGGGCCCTGGGCCCTTGGGCAAGTGCTCGCCCACCGCCCTATAGTTCTGCCCCTGGTGAGAGACTTGTCTGCAATAATGGATCCTTCCACATACATGTACTTCTGACCACATTACATCATGGTATTTCCTTCCTTTAAAGTTATCTTCCTCACACCACACTTCCTTATTTTTGGTGCGTCCCTGAAGTAGTCAGACAATGAAGCGTATGAATCACCCTGAGTTTCTTTTTTTATTCTTTTTATTCATCCATTGCGGGGTAAAAACTCAAAATTGTTCTTTGCCCGGGGCCTTTGAATTTCCCATGAAAGAAAAACAGCTAGTAAAATTCTGCGCAATGTAGTCTGGCAAGCCAGAGTGAATGTGAGATTAAATTTGAATGTTTAGTCTGGCCCTTATCAATGAGACATTGGAAGATTGCTGATGGGAACAACCCCTGTGTGTGATCAATGAGACATCGGAAGATTGTTGATGGGAACAACCTGTGTGTGTGTGTGTGTGTGTGTGTGTGTGTGCGTGTGCGTGTGCGTGTGTGCGTGTGTGCGTGTGGTTTAGCCTACACATACACATGCATATCACATTTATAGACACAGCAGCCACTGCACATGCATATTTATAGGGTGTGCATAACATTGACCTAAATAACCTAGCTAGTGTCAGTGTTAGTTCTGGTCAGGCTATAGTAGTCAAGAGCTTGCTGCTTCTAATTTGTCTCAAGTGCATTAGATCAGTGTTTCTCAACAGGGGTGCCGCGGAAACGTGGCTGAAAAATAAATTATGTAATATAATACATATTTGTCTAAATTGATAAGTAAATGCAAGTCAGTGGAATCTTTCATCTGCCATTCACGCACAATAAAGTAAATATAGGTCGCCCCAGTCAGCTGCAACTTCGAACGTAGGTCATGTGACGTCTCATGAAACGTGTTACTTTTCTAAGCTTGTGTGGTATCGGACGCGATGCCATGTTACCGCTTGTTGGTTTGGGGTGCCTTGAAATTTTTCATGATTTGAAAGGGTGCCTCACCTAAAAAAAGGTTGAGAAAGGCTGCTCTAGGTCACTGAAGATAGTGGCGGCCAATGGATACCTAATCTTGTCCGCTCCCAGCCTCAGGCTGGGTAAAAAAGTCACTTCTATACCCTGAGAGAGCGCTGATGACTACGATTCTCGAAAGGGCCTATTAGACTGTGGGCCTAGAATCGTAGCTCCTCTAGAAAACGAGTTTTATTCTCACTCTCAAATCAGCAAATATAAAGTTGCCACTCGTTACCACCAACGAAGTGACAAGATATGAGTCTTGGCCCGTCAACGTATGGTACACCTGGACAAGCCGCATGCACGACCAACACCCAAACCCTTGTTACCTAGAAAATCTGCATAAGGAGCTACCAGACCTGGAAGGCGATGAATCTGACATAATTATGGCGTTTTGGAGGATCACAGACCTCTCCCTCCATCTCTCTTTACAAGAACTGGAAGGGTATGGAGAAGCTCAACATGCCCCCCTCAACTGACCTCAACTGCCCTCCTCCACCAAAGAGAGCGATTCTCCACTGCTCAATTACAGCAGTCATAGGTAAGTAGTTAGGGTGTCAGACTTGTAGCCCAAAGGTTGCCGGTTCGACTCTCGACCCGCCCATCCTCCTCCATGACTGAGGTACCCTGAGCATGGTACCTTCCCGCCGCACTGCTCCCTAGGGGCGCCATTGAGGGCCGGCCCCTTGTATGGATGAGGCATGAATGCAATTTCGTCGTGTGCAGTGTTTGCTTCTGTGTTGTGGAGTGATGTGCCACAATGACAATGGGAGTCAGAGTTTCCCAGGTGGGGCTTTCACTTTTCAGCACAGAACAGTACTTTCATTCTCACTTGTGTACTCCTGCCATGTTTAACATCCCACACTAACAAACCATCCTTGTTACGTAAAATCAAGAGCTTGCTGCTTATATTATAATTGTTTCTCTTTGGTGCTCCGGTCTCCAGTCAGCTAATCAACTCTCCTCTCTACTCATTGATCAGTTTCAAAATGTGTGCCTTTTAAAAATTCTGAGTTGTGTCCCCAACTCTTGGCTGCTCACCACATCGCAACCCACCCCCTTCCCAGCACCACCTTGTTTTGTATGACATGGCATAGGCTACTCTTTTTTGTTATGTTGTCTGCTCTGTTCATGAGGGAATTGCTTGCTCTCCTAACCTAAAATTGGGTGAGCATTCCCTACGATGCTGCGGTCCCCAGCTTTCTTTGGTGTTCAAGAAAAACCAGGGGACTCATCTGTACACACCCATACCTCCAAATCTATGACTAATGAATAAATTGTGTGTGTGTGTGTGTGTGTGTGTGTGTGTGTGTGTGTGTGTGTGTGTGTGTGTGTGTGTGTGTGTGTGTGTGTGTGTGTGTGTGTGTGTGTGTGTGTGTGGATTGTGGTTGTGGTTGTGGTTGTGTGCGTGTGTGTGTGCATGTGCAGTGCATGCTCGGGTACGTGTCTGAAAGTGAAAGTCGTACAAGAAAAGCTGTCATTGTCATGAGTGACAGTAAACAAATGTGGACTTTTGATAAGTCAAACTTGTATTTTTTCCATACATGTCTGCTGGAAGGTGCGTTGGAGATGGCCCATGGCCAGACAATTTGAAAATACTCCTGCACACTGACCATTTCACTGTCTGATTTAATACACAACGCTTTGGTCCTAGAGTAGACCTTCTTCATGGAAAACAGGTGAAGGCCTGATGAAGGTCTAGGACTGAAACGTTGTGTATTAAAGGAAACAGCCGAGAGAGATGGAGAGAGAGATAGAGGGGGAGAGAGAGAGAGAGAGAGAGAGAGAGAGGGGAGAGGGGGAGAGAGAGAAGAGAGGGAGAGAGAGGGGGGGGGAGAGAGAGAGAGAGAGACAGAGAGAGAGAGAGAGAGAGAGAGAGATTCAACATTCGCTCAATCTGCAGAATTTTACGATGTATCTTGACTGTAAACTGTAACAGTCATGTGGCACACTGGATTCATAGCTGAACAAGTTTACTCAGAAATTCTGACACCCTTTTTTTTTTTTTTTACTGTGTAGGCCTAGTGCTGGGCAATTAGAATTTCATCTGGGCCACATTTCGAAACCAAGAACAGCAGTCGGGCCGCACATTTTCAGACATCACGACCACTGAAATGACACTTAAAATCAGTAGTCCCCAAACAAATTTTAAACATGTTCCTCTAACCTAAAACTTAACCACATTAAATGTGAATGTATAAGACAAGCAGGAGATTCACAAGCAAATAATGTGTTGTACTGCAGTAACAAAACTGAAATGTATACTGCGGGCCATGTCTGGGCCACATGTGGACTGCATCTGGGCCGCATGTGGCCCTCGGGCCTCCAATTGAATAGCCCTGGTGTAGTGTTTCTTCAGTTTGAAACCCGTTTGTGTTACCGTGTAGTGTTTCTTCAGTTTGACACCTGTGGGCTAAGTGTCATGCTGTGATGGTGATGTCAGTGCATCAGCAGATCGACCACGAGGATGTGTGCTCTTATTATGGTACATTTGCATCCAGCAGTTGCACGTCAGTAATATTGTATGCCACAGAATGATGATCCTTGCAAATATTGTATGATATGGCAGTACAATGAGATGCAAACATGGACATGAAGAAGACATGACCATGAAGTAGAGTGTTGTGCAATGCTATGCAATGTCAATATAGAAAAGCCCTCTCAGTAGTCAGTAGCCTACAAATAAATATGACGTAAATGATAATGGGAATTTTGGAGTGTTTCAGAGACATGAGACATTTAAAAAATCACGTTACAATTTTAATGATCTAGTGTCATGCTGCTGCGCCTACGACCCTGACTGAGATACTTCTCACTGCCCACAAGTTACACACTGCTCTGGGGCCCATTTCTTACAACAGAGCGTCAGGACTTGCACTGCTTTAATGTGACACTGTATTTCCTGCACAGTGTCCCTTTAAAATGATCATGTTACAATTTTAATGATCTAGTGTCATGCTGCTGCGCCTTCGACCCTGACCGAGCTACTTCTCACTGCCCACAAGTTACACGCTGCTCTGGGGCCCATTTCTTACAACAGAGCCACAGCTGCCCCCCTGTGTCAGGACTTGCACTGCTTTAAAGTGATACTGTCCCATTTTTGGAAATAAGCTTATTTTCCACCTCCCCTTGAGTTAAATAATAGGATTTTACTGTTCTCCTGTACTTTCAGCCGTTCCCTGGCGGCTAACTGGTCTCATAGGACTCCATGTTAACTGCTAGCTTGGAGGTAGAATTTGCACTGCCGTACCCAGAGAACGGTTGAAAGTACAGGAGAACGGTAAAAACCCTATTATTTACTTCAAGGGGAGGTGTAAAATAAGCTTATTTCAAAAGATGGGACAGTATCACTTTAAGTGCTTGACACCCGGGGTCATCACTCGCAACTGTGAGAACTGTAAAAAGAAGAAGCATGCAGGAAGTGGTGGTTCGCAGGTAGCAGGGTCTTCAGACCGGCCCCAGGGGACCAGAGTGCCTCTTAATATGTGACCTTGCCTCCTTCACTTCCCTCCTCCACTCGCTTCTCGTCATGATGACATCACTGACAACAGCATTATATTTCAACATCTTGCAAAAGCTCAATTGTAAAGTCTTTTTCTCATTTGCAATTGGGATGGTGAATGAAAAACAGTCCCTCAAAAGTTGTTGTGGCGAGGCTGACAGCTGGGAAACTTTATCGTTTTCTCCACGGAGGAGGGGCCAGGAGGCGGGACGAGGAGACAAGCACAAGTGGAGGAGGCAAGGTCACATATTGGGATGCACCCAAGGTCATCAGACCGGCCTCAGGGGACTCCCAACGATCCAGGTACTGCCACGCACCCTCGGGGTAACGCAGGAGCGCGGCCAAAGAAGTTCCAGAGAGCTGGCGACAACATAGAGAGGAACGAGGGCAGAGGACAAGGGCACGGATAACAGCCACTGCACGGAGTGGGTATCTAGTATGTGACTGTCATCAATGTCTAGTATGTCAACTGTGTTTGGTGTCTTGATGTCTGTTATGAATGTCTTATGCATGCCTGCTGTAGGCTGTGACAAGACTACTATGGTGGTGAGAACATACTTCCCCTTGGGGACAATACAAGTCTGTCTATTACCTGCTCACCTGACTGCATGGACCATAAATCAAAGAAAAAATAGTTGCAATACCTCCTCTTGCCACACTTTCCATACTCAACCTTTAGAGTGTTTTTTTCTCAGAATTCCGCCGAGCGATTAAGTTGACTTTGGGTAAGTATAACATTTGACAGAAACAATGTAAAATCCCACCATGTGAAGGGTTTTCCCAGATCGCATGACATGTATTACCTGCCTGCATGGTCCAGATTACCTGCTCACCTGCCTGCATGGTCCAGATTACCTGCTCACCTGCCATCTTGTGACTCATACCTTGTTGTGCACTCTTACCTCTGCACGTGTCAGATGACACCATGGAATGCCCCTCAGAATGTTGACACACATGCCTATCTATAGCTTTCTGTCTCAGCTTGGTTATCCCCACATGCCTATTAGTCTAGTCACTAGAGGGAGTTCATGCGCGCACACACCCTCGCCCCCTCCCACACACTTGTTGTCGAAAGTCGAAACCTATTTTTATACTGCTCCATGTCTAGTTTTCTCTTATTGTAAACTAGACATGTCTAAAAAATAGGTTTCTACAACAAGTGCAGGTGTCATGGGGGTGGGAGTAAATAAGCAATGGCTTCATCCCGCTCCTTTTCAGTTACACAAAAAAATTATGGTAGGCCTACTTGTTTTTATTTAATTGGTTGCTTATTTTCTTATGTACATCTGAAATAAATCAAATCAATCAATCAATCAATCAATCAATAGTGCAGGTGTCAGACGTCTCTCTCTCTCTCTCTCTCACCTTATTTAGTTTCTATTACCCTCCACTCTTCTCTCTACTCTCTCTGATGACCTTCACCTGTCTCCACTCTGCTCTCCCCTGTTTACCCTCGTTGACTACACAGCTGCACTGCAATCAATATTAATCTTGCTCTGTATTTAAGACGCTCGTTTTCAGTCACCCTTTGTCAGCTAATCTGGGGTTCGTATCTCGAAAGCGTCTTTGCTAACGATGGTAGCAACGTCCTTCGTAAGAGCGACTCAAGTCTCTCCCGACAGCGACGCTCACCACTAAATCCAAGGGAATGATAAGACGGTCTTAAGACGGCCTTAAGACGGTTAGCAATGACAAGAATCGAGAAACGGACCCCTGCTAACCAAGCTAGGCTGCTTGCAAACTTGCCTGTCTGTCTACCACCCTTTCCTGGGATCTTCACCTGTCCTCGACTGCTTCACTGTTCTTCTGCCCTGGTAACCATACCTTGACCCGCCTTCCAGTTCTGTTCACGTCTGCCTCTCTTCTCCTGCCCCATCCACCCTGACCTGCCTTCCGGATATCTTCTCTTGACTGCCTCTCCGCTTTCCGGTCCCAGTAACTCCAATCTGGGGTCCGTTTCTCAATTCTTGTCGTTGCTAACCGTCTTAAGACCGTCTTCCGTTCCGTTGGATTTAGTGGTGAGCGTCACTGTCGAGAGAGAGTTGAGTCGCTCTTACAAAGGACTTTGCTAATGTCGTTAGCAAAGACGCTTCCGAGATACGGATCCCTGAATTCTGTCCCCTACTACAACTATTGACAAGCCCTGGTTTGTGCTGCTTCCTCGGATCTTGCCGTGTATGATCCCCAAGACAGCAGACGAGCAAGCCCCGACTGTCTTCCATCCTCACGCACCCAGATGCGCGTGCGCACACACACACACACACACACACACACACACACACACACACACAACCACACACACACACACACACACACACACACACACACACACACACACACACACACACACACACACACACACACACACACACACACACACACACACAAACTTCAGACTTACTCCCTTACTCCCCTAACACTCAATAAAAAAACTCTGAAATTGCGCTCTTGGGTCCTCGTCTGTCTTGTTTCTGACGAAAATCAATACTAAAGAAAACCAAAGACAAAGCAAAATGACCAACGTGGCATCTAAAGCTCATGGGCCAGGAGCAAGTGGAAGGAGTCCAATATATAAAGGGGGAGGAGAGTTGAATGCAGGTGACACCTCACAGGTGTCAATTATGACAAACAGTAGGCCTACAATACTCATGAACGGCCATCCGGGTACTTTGCTCTTAAATTTGCGTTACGCCCCTTTATGGGTGAAAACAAACCGAATGTCTCATTGACTTACATGCTACATCGGCTAGCCTAAATGAACACATTCCATGCTTCAGCCATGGCTGTTTGGCTATATTATTTGAGCAGCCGGCAACACAACACGTTTTCGGCATATTGCGTGTGAACAACACTAGTCTACAGGTCTGTATCTTTCGTTTATTAAACCCCAACATCACCAATTGACTTGCATGGGGTGTTTTCTCCCACAAATGTGCACACATGGAAAACGTCACTCCGTTCACGAGTATGTACTATTTACACTTGTGTGACTCATCCCTGTTATGCACCTTTCTAGTATCTATACCTGTCTGACTCATCTCTGTTATGCACATGTGCCTATTTATACCTGTCTGACTCTTCCCTGTTTTGCACATGTGCCTTTCTATACATGTCTGAGTCAGTGTAGTTATGTCCACGTGCCTATCTATATCGGTCTGTGTCAGACCAGCTAGATGACTCAGAAGATGTCTCTCCATGCAAGTTAGCCTGCCACTCTGAAATACAGTACTACACCAACACAAGCATCAACTCAGCCTGCTACTCGGATTTACTACACCAAACATATATCAAGTTGGACAATAGGCAGCAGTTTGAGTGGAAAAGTACAGACACTGCATTTTAGTACTCAAGTAGAGAACTTAAGTAACTCTACTTCATAACTATACAACTAAAAAAGCCTGAAGTCACCTCAACCTTTGCCCTGTAATTTCCAGCCAAGCACAGATTAAGATTAAATTGCAACAACAGGTCTGCTCCTCTTACAGTAACAACAGATTAGGGCTTGGTGCTCTTACAGTAAGTTTTGCCTGCTGTTATGCCAAAAGTAGGTGGCAGATCTACTTCCAAGCATGGTTATTACTGCAGTGCACTGTAAAAAAAATGTTTAAAAGTACATATAGGTATTATATTCTGTACATACAGTAGTCCTATATTTGCAAATATGGGTACTGCTGCTATCTGTTCACTGACTATTGCCTCCACATACAATGACCAACCAAGATTCCAAAATAGAATTCTATAGACTGATCTCCCAAATTCATCCAAAGAACACTTATGGACAGTGCTCCAAGGTTCCCTAGAAAACCTTTAGGGTTACTTTCAAGGATCAGAAATTTACAAACACGTCCTGTCAATAAAGAGTGTGTGTGTGTGTGTGTGTGTGTGTGTGTGTGTGTGTGTGTGTGTGTGTGTGTGTGTGTGTGTGTGTGTGTGTGTGTGTGTGTGTGTGTGTGTGTGTGTGTGTGTGTGTGTGTGTGTGTGTGTGTGTGCGTCTGTTGAGAGAGAGTTCATGCTTGCGAATAGAAAATAAAACTGAAAGTATTTGAAAAGATGTTTACTTCAACAGTGTTAAGAGTTACAAGACTGTTTATTTCATGCGGTGCATGAACAGGAAATTGCCGGGTGTCAGTTCAAAACAGTTTTTTTCCTTGACTACGTCCCTATCAAATACTTTCAGTTTCAAGAGTTAAGACGGTTTATTTCAACCATAGTGGTTTTCCTGTCTTGTAGACATGAGCTCTGTGGTATTGATTCTACTGCTGCAGCCTGAATGAATGTAGAAGAATGAATACTTTCAGTGCAAACACATGCAAAACATGGGAATTTGTGGCGTTTTATAATAGTAGTGCCAATATGGGGGAAAACCTGGTGTTTCTCATGTAGCCACGTAAAATATTTAACCAACCTAAAAGTTCCACTGTGAATGTGGTTGTGCGATCTAACTATGCAAAAGTCCTGGTGGTTTCCAGTACCAGTAACAATACAAATGGAGTAAAGGGAGCTCATTGGTATGCAGTTCTTCTTTGCCTTACACGGAACTTTAAGTTTTCACCCTGCACCCAGCTAAAATGGGTGTTCGTGAGATTTAACTAAATCCAGTCAAGAGCTGGCGGTAGGCCTATGAAAGACACATGCTAACCATCACCAGAGATAAATATGAAAATGCAAACATGTTCTATGAAAATAAAGAGTTTATTGTGGCCGCTGTGAGCTTTTTATTTCAATTTGTGCATGATTCATTTAATCCATAATGTCATTCATACAGACACATGTAGTTGACGATATTTGATGGGATATTTTGTTTTGGCACAATTTGGCATGAAATGGAACAGCTAACCGTGTGCACCAAATGTTCAGGGGTGTTCATGTCATGTTGCTATGGTTACCTTTGTACTCCAGAGTACTCAACATCAAAGTAACTGGTACATTGTAACAACAAAACACACATGAGAACGTACATGTTACACCAACATTATAGGCCTATGCATGGCCACACACTGACACACATTTACTGTCAGAGACAAAGCCTGCAGTGGTGATCCAGGTCAAGTAGGCCTACAGGTATAAATGGCCAATGTAAGTGTTTTAACATTAAAGTAATGTATATATTACATAAAACACACCTAATTTGAATATCAGAACATTTCGGGACAATAACAATGAACATTTTTTGCACAAGTCATTGTACACCATTACATTTTACTCCATCACCAGGTGAAATTGAGTCACTCCATGCAGTCCCTACAGATGGCTAAAGTGAGAAGTTCACCCACCCTTTAAAAAAAACCCTGCAGATAACACCCCCCATATCTCTCACACAATCCTATTATGTATCAGCATTCCTATCTGACATACCTGCATTTTACTCAACCTACAACTGAACTCGTGAGTATCACAAAATCTTTCAATGCCATCACAAATATCCCAACTACATCCATTTAGCCAAAGAAAGGTCCATATCCTATGTACGTACACTGTACATCTATCTTCTGCTCTTCTACACTGCGCAACATATGAATCAGACCTCACTTGACTCAATATGGCACCCAAGTCTCGATAAAGACGAAGATACTGTGGGATTTATAACTCAACTCAACAGTGGTGCAATTACGCACATGCTGTCTATACAAAGTACAAAAACCAACAAGGTCGGCGTCTGCGTCTACACTTTAGACCCGTGTATTGCTTGGTGCGTCCACGTGGACTAGGTCCAAAACGTCTATTGCTCCACTTTTTAACCTCTGACTTCTGCTGTAAATTTTCGGATACAATATACTGTACATTTTTCACTCGAGTGTGGCGGAGGTCATCTTGCACCTGTTCACCCCCCTTGGGGATCGAACGTGCGACCTCGTCAACTACAACGGTCCGGCAATGGGAGACACAGTACGATACCGCTGGGCCCAACGGCACGAGACTGTATGAGGCTATCGGAGGGAGGTTAACCAACGTTCCACGCCAACTCTGTGCTAGTTAGCCTCCGTTACACAAGCTTTGTGTGCGTCTCCTTTTTTCATTACATCAAGTCTATACAAAGTAACAATGGAAGAGATATTTTCATCAAATACAAGCAGCAGGAAGATGGGTTTTTTTTTTTACAGTTCTGCAACAATATCCTGTGGCTTTTGTACAAGGTAAAGGAATGATAGTTTTTAATCGATTGGATAAGATTAAAGAAACCATTAGATAGAGCTGGAAGATTTACAGCATACCCCGTACAAGTCTCTCTCTAAGGTGCACTTATAGTATAGCCTATAGTGATCCACTGTTGCTTTGTACGTGTATTTATCCAGCTCTCTACTATATTTATCGAGCTTTGAGTCTGATTCATTTACAGTATAACCAGCTCCATGTCTGTCTCTACGGTGCCAAACACAGGATACATCTTCTCAGTGAAGGTCTCGTTGAAGGTGTAGATGTGTCTGCGCTTCACAGCATCATAGAAGGACACCTGTCCCTCCTCCATATCCAGGTAGACCCCCAGTTTGGTGAGAGGATGGGGCAGGGGCAGGTCTCTGGCAGGCACAGATAAGGCCCGGAGCTCCCCTCTCTGGAAGCGCAGGGTGCAGTAGCCTGACTGGGTGTTCAGGTCGATGAAGCCGTTCTTGGGTGCTGACTCCCGCACCACCCCCACCCTCCAGTCCTGCTTCCCAGCCACCCCCACCTCCCAGTAGGCCCTACCAGAGCTGAAGCCCTGGCTACCCTGCACACACCACCAGCCGTCAAATTTACGGGGACTTCTGCAATCATCCCATCTAGGATTTTGTAGGTTTTCCTCAAAGTTCTTCACTCGAACGCGCTTCTTGTCAGGGGACATGCTGAAGTCAGGGTGGGCGGTGTCAGGGTCCAGGGAAACATCCACTGTAAATAAGTTGTCATAAATCATACCATGCAATATACTGTATATTGTCATGAATTAAATCATCCTCCAACACACTATATATTATACATACTACATCGCATAACAACATGGCAGCTCGGCACTGAAAAACATTTGAAGTTGGTTTGGTTAAAATATTTGCAATATATAAAGGACTTTACAGAGTGATGTGTCTTGAACTCTTACGGACATACAGTTATTAGGTCAGCCATGGGTTAGTGATTATGGACTTAAGATGAAAGGGTTGTAGGTTCAAATCCCTCACTAACACACACAATGGCTGAGGTGCCCTTGAGCAAGTCTCCTAACCTCATACTGCTCCAGGGACTGTAACCAATAACCTGTACCAAGGCACCTAACCTCACATTGCTGCTTCACATCAGGGACTGTAACTAATACCCTGTACCAAGGCACCTAACCTCATACTGCTCAGGGACTGTAACCAATACCCTGTAGCAAGGCACCTAACCTCACATTGCTGCTTCACATCAGGGACTGTAACTAATACCCTGTACCAAGGCACCTAACCTCATACTGCTCACCGTACTCTAACCAATACCCTGTACCAAGGCACCTAGCTTCACACTGCTCCAGGGACTGTAACCAATACCCTGTAGCAAGGCACCTAACCCCACATTGCTCCAGGGACTGTAACCAATACCCTGTACCAAGGCACCTAACCGAATGCTGCTCCAGGGACTGTAACCAATACCCTGTACCAAGGCACCTAACCCAACGCTGCTCCAGGGACTGTAACCAATATCCTGTACCAAGGCACCTAACCCCACACTGCTCCAGGGACTGTAACCAATACCCTGTACCAAGGCACCTAACCCCACACTGCTCCAGGGACTGTAACCAATACCCTGTACCAAGGCACCTAACCTCATGCTGCTCCAGGGACTGTAACCAATACCCTGTACCAAGGCACCTAACCCCACACTGCTCCAGGGACTGTAACCAATATCCTGTACCAAGTCTCCTAACCTCATACTGCTCCAGGGACTGTAACCAATACTCTGTCTGTAACTGTAACTGTACGTCCCCGTGGATAAAAGCAGCAGCAGCTGAGTGTAATGTAATATCAGAGTCTTCTGTTCAGGCCCCATGGCTGGTAAGGGCCAGACAATAACAAGATATGACAATACAAACATGAGTCACTCACATGAGAAACTTTTGCTTTTGGTTATTTTTCTACCATGTGGGTAAGTTGGGGTACTTTTTGTTTGACTTACCAGACGATTCATGGAAAAAATTCCACACTGCAGAGAAAACATCAAAAAGGTTAGTTTCAGATTACAGTATATTGTAAACAATACTGTGTTAAGATAATACATCACCGTGAGATTAGTATGTAAGATCCTACAGTATCATTTCAATGAAACCGAAACCCACGTACCTGTGTCTGGAATGTGTTCCACAGCTCCTACAAGGTCAATACAAAACATATATCCACTTTAATATAGGTTACAATATTGGTCATGTACTCAATGCAGCAAATATATCCATATGCTTTATATGGGTTTGGGTAAGAAACTTCACCACAAAGTTAAAGCAAAATATGTTGTGCATATATTTTCATATCTTTTTTGGCCTTTTTAGACTTTATTATGGACAGGACGGTATGAGAGGAAGACAGGAAGCGAATGGGGAGAGAGACGGGTAGGGGTCGGCAAAGGCCCCGCGCCGGAAATCGAACCCGGGTCAGCCCCATGGCAGGCGAGTGCCCTATTTTCATATATTTAGCATGGCTTACAATATTAGCTAGAAGTTAAATACAAAACATACTGTATAGGCCTATCTTATATGGGTTACAGACCTGGGCATATCTTTAAAGTATTGTCCTCTATATTAGTATTCATATATTCCACTGTTTCAGAATGTCCTTCTACTGACCTCGACTCTTGAATCTCTGTTTGGTCTTCAACCAAAGCTGTGGAATGTCACCCTGCATTACAAGAGAAAGCATTCATTTAGAGAGATTATACACACACACACACACACACACACACACACACACACACACACACACACACACACACACACACACAACCTTGCATGCAAACGTAGCTATTCAAAAATACAGGAATGCCAACTGACAGGAAAAGCATGACCTTCCTGGAAGCGCTGCCATCTTACCTCAGACTACTCAGCTGCCAACAACAATTTTACTTGTAAAGCGAGATTTTTTGGGAAGGATTTTCGCATTTCATTACCTCACTCCGATAAAGGAGTCATCAGTAGGCTACCACTAACTTAATGTTGTAGGCCTATCAGAGACGGCAGGTTACGATAGACAAATCCTTCTGTTGTTGTTTGTATTATTTCATAAATATTTTTTTCATGTATTTTGGGTAGTCATGCATGTGTAGGCCTATAATAGGCAACAATTAATTTGATTTACTTTACTCAAAGTTGGTCAGGAGTGTGTTTATCAGCGGTGTTTTAAGAGAGGCAAACCGCTTCTGTCAACTTTTTTTTTCATGCAGACGCTGGATAACCATAGCAACAACATGAGCTCAAAATATAGACAGAGGGCCCGTGCAGAAAGACACTTTCTTTGCCCTGTTTGTAAAGTTGTGAGAGCCCTCGTTGTAAAGGCATTTAGCGGACAAAACTTAGTTGCACTATGCGTTGCCACCAGTGCAGGAAAAAATAGGAAACGGTAGACACTAATATAGTTGCCTAATTTAACTTTCAGTTAATGCACTTCATATAGGGCTATAGACCTCAATTAACACTAATTACACTGAAATTTCCCCGACAGCAATACAGTTAATTCACTGTGCGAAGTCTGGGGTTAAATCTGGAGTAGCATGGCGGCCGCAGATATCGGAAACGCGACCGACTGTCAAGGTCTAGTTTGCATCGATGACCTTGCCTCGCATCTCGAGGCCATAAGCAAAATGCTAGGAGGAAAGGAAAGACAAAGAGAGGGACACACGGACGTAGTGAACAGGTCGTAAAAACGGAACGATGGCCACCCTAACACCAGGGGGTCAGGATTTGGCTGGTTAGCTTTGCCGATTAGCAAGGCACTTCCTCGTTGCCATTTTCACAAATTCGCTCATTTCCGCCATCCACTTCGCTCATGATGATTGATGGGTGTACAAGTTTAGTGTTGGGCACACAGACCTTCACAGGTCTGTGGTTGGACACCTTATAATACCTCCATGCATCCAGTGCCCATCTACCATACAGCTTTCTGGTCAACCTTACTTCAGTCAGTAACGTGGCATGTAATTGGCTGAGTAAACTGTCTGCGGAAATGAGCTCCATGAAGCTCCATCTTTGAAGCTGAACATGTTGTTCAATTTTGGCTGAATTCACTAGCCTAGCATTCCCCATTGAAATGACTGGGGGCTGGACTTATTCACTCTCTCCAGTTCTTATACTACCTCCATGGTACACACCCTACCTGCCTACCTGTGTTGATGTGTACACACCCTACCTGTGTCTTGCAGTACTCTTCACATGATGAAGTCCATGGCAGGCACACACACACACACACACACACACACACGCACCCTACCTGCCTACCTGTGTTGATGTATCCTGCAGTACACTCCACATGATGAAGTCCATGGCAGGCAGCATGTTGGCCAGGTGACCCCTCTTCCACTGCCTCCCCAGATCCTCCAACACCACCCTCACATCCTCTGAAGGATGCACAGAGTCCTGGGGATATGCAAAAAAAAACTCTTGTTTCAAAATAAACCGAGTGCAAAATAACTTCATTGCAAAACATACTATGCAGTAAATTTGACTTGTATGAATATTTTTTAGATTTTTCAATATTTTCCCCTCTGTGGGTGCATTCAAGCTGACTGAGAACCCGCACCTTAATCGCGAACCGGTTGTCGTGTTCACGGCAAATATCTTAGCGCTCACGAACCGGAAAGTTGGTTTGCAAATCGAAACGCAAAATACTCATTGTTTGTCCACGAACTGTGGCGACAACGAGTCTGTCAGCAGGTTCATCCGGGTAACACAGTCAAGTGTCAAAGTTCAGATCCCGGTATGAACACGAGCGGTTCACAGGTAAGCACTTTAGTGCCGAACGTAACTGCCGTGGGCACCGGCTCCGTTCCTGGTCGGCCTGAAAACCCTATTTGTGAGTCTGCATTTCTGGACCATACCATACCTGGGGCTGTGTGTCCAGCTGTGTGGCCCAGGAGGAGAGCAGTTTCTGGGCCGCCTTCAGTCTCCTGTCGGCCTCCTCTGGATGGGTCTCTTTCTTCTCCTCATACTGCTCCCAGCTCTCACACACATCAGGGGCTCCACACAACTGCAGCAGAAACACACACTCTGGACTACTCTGATAGAACATCTCCACTATGAGCATGGCACAGTGTATCTGGTGCAGGCTGATATGTAGTGTTGGGCAAGTTACTCAAAAACTGCAATGCATTACTGATTACATGTTACTGTCTTTTCAAAATGTTCCCTTACACTATTACTATATTTAAAATGTAAGGCATTACACTACTTTTGCATTACTTTAGTTACTTTCGCCAAAAGAACGGTAGGCCTATGGATCTGGCAATTTATTACAGTGTAAATCAAGCTCATGAGTCACGACTTTTTCACCTCCCATCCAGTTTTGGCAGCATGCAGACTAAGAACTACCAGATTCAGGAATAGCTTCTTTCTGTCCCACCACACTGAATACCACTAAAATCCAGGTCATTGTAATGCATTGTAACTTAAGTTATTTAGCATTGTAATTAACTAAATATTACAGATTTTTGCCCAGAATGCCTTACATTACTGCATTACAGCAGAAAATAATGCATTACAGTAATGAATTACATTTGCAATGCATTACTGCCCAACACTGCTAATATGTCATCATCACTATACAGTACTGTACCTGTGACAGGTTGTTGAGCTCCTTGGCCCACTGCAGTATGAAGAGTCGACACTCCTCCAGGCTGTAGCTGTCTCCCTCTAAGCTACTCAGCAGAGTCTCTCCATTCTAAAAAAGAAACACTAGACGCTTACCGACCAACACAAATCAATCTAAAAACATGCAACAGAACAACCATTCTGAACCAGCTTTGAGGAAGATTTGCAATATTTGCATGTACTTTGCATGCAGAGTTTAATTTGCAAAGTTACTCATCTACTCCGCCTTTGGCGTGCACAGCTGGAGAGAACATGATTAATATCTCTATAACAGGAACTCTGTTATACAACCGGCCATACTGCATTCATAGCCTGCAGTTGATTATGTGCAAACATGCAGAGACCTTAATCACTGACTGACAGGCCTGATAGTATCTGCTCGGCTTCATGATGGTAAACCACTCATGCTGTTCAGTTTGTAGGCCTACCTGTGAGACTCTGCCCAGCTGTCCAGCCAGGTCTCTGATAAGAGCTTTCGATTCATCAAGAGACTCCACCTGCTTCTTTCCCACCTTTGAAATGTGAAAGGCACCCTGATAGATAGGAACAACAACAGGTATGTTTCAGCACAAATGTAAAGGCCAAAATCCCATACCACTGTGAATATTACCATTAATCAGTTCTCCAAAGTGGTATATTATAACCCACTTTGTTATCTGACTTTTTCGGACCACAGAAAGGAAAGGAATATTTCATATTTCAAAATAAACCCACAACTTTTTCTGTAAGGATTGGTTAACGCAGCTCATTAACAACTACCATCCTGTAATGCCATGTATGTATGTGGGTGGTGGGCTGTGGTGGATATGCACTTGAGTGTTTCTATGTATGTGTGTGTTTATTGTTGTTTTTGTTTTTTGGCGTCATGTGTATGTTGTGTGTATGTGGCAGCTATGTATGTCCAAGACAAATTTCCTTCGGGACTATTAAAAGAATCTTGAATCTTGAAGAACACAAACAGGTTTCAGCATGGCTGTGAAGTAAGGCCAAGGGTGCCAAGAATGGCTGTGCCATGCGGTTGAGCTACATGTTGTGGCATGCTGTGTTGAGCTTACCTGCAGAAAAGTCTTTATTTTGCTGTTGTAGAACAGTTTTATGTGTGCCTTCTTTGTAACAAAATTGGATTGGTGATCCTTCTGTAATTTAAAGTGGGAATTAACTTGACATAAACGTAATACTGACTTGTGCTTTTGTTTCATATCTAATGTAATAATTTGCACAAATTCCTCTTTTTATCATGATAACAAACAGTATACAAGGACAGATTACTGTGCGGGCCTACCAGGCTCAGACCCAGGGCCCCAAGAGACGAGGGGCCCCCGAAGTCCAAGCCTCTACCACTTCAATAGGCTATCACTGTCACAAAACACCCTGGGTATACCAGCTTGTTATTCACAACATGAAGGTGCACGGGCCCTTTCTTCTTAATACATTCTCAGTGTTCTCAGTGTTTATCGACATGATGTTATGAGGAGGGGCAAGACACTGGCAGCCAACCACGTGAGCGAATTTTTTGTTGTTGTTGTTTCCAACAATCAGAGGTTGAGTCGTGCGCAGCTAAGTTCGCGCAGTGAGGTTATAAACAAAATGTAGAGCATTTGACTGAAAACATGCTTGTTTTTTTGCCCCCCCCCCCAAAGAAAAAGGAACTGAAATGGGGAACATGACCAGCATGAAACACCTGACCAATCATCATGACATAACAGAATGGCTTATGTTGACATTGACTGAATACATGCCTGTTTTTTTTGTTTTTGTTATTGAAATGGGGAGCATGAACCACATCATGACATAACAGCACGGCAGCTCATGTTGACATTGCCTGCATGAAAACATCACATGCACTGTGTTTACCTTCTGGCCACTGAAGCTGGGTTTCCCAAAAGGCTGAGAACAGGTCTCAAGTTTTTCGTCTTGAAGGTTTTTCTTCGCGTGCCTGCTGGAACTTGGCAAACTTTTGCTTGTCCCGATGCTTGCAGTATCTGACAAAATATTACAAACCAACCGAACCCATTTAATATGACATGGGGGAAATGTATCTGTAAAACATCCTCTGGAGATGTTGTGCAGTTTCCCAAGGCAAGTCAAGCTAAATGCACTCTTGGACACATGCATGCCTTGCAAAACATTCCTACCTAACAAAAACAAAAATAACAAACTTACAGCAATATTGCAACAATCCACCTTTGCAAAACAGGCCAATGTACCTAACCATTGTTGCAACATCTTTGCAACACTGTTGCAAAACCTTGCACAGTTTTTTTAGCAGTTGCACAGTTTTTAACAGTGTGTGTGTGTGTGTGTGTGTGTGTGTGTGTGTGTGTGTGTGTGTGTGTGTGTGTGTGTGTGTGTGTGTGTGTGTGTGTGTGTGTGTGTGTGTGTGTGTGTGTGTGTGTGTGTGTCTGTCTGTCTGTCTGTCTGTCTGTCTGTCTGTCTGTCTGTCTGTCTCTCTGTCTGTCTGTCTGTGTCTGTGTCTGTGTCTGTGTCTGTGTCTGTGTGTGGTTTGTGTTTGTCTGTGTGTGGGCGGATGGGTGTGTATACACTGACAATATAGGCCTATTCAGTGTGTGTGTGTATGTGTGTGTAAGTGTGTGTGTGAGAGAGTGTGCATGTGCGTGTGTTTTTTATTTTTGTCAGATAGGTTCTTACCTATGGCTGAGAGAATCATGATGAGAGACACTTGTATTCATATCACAGCAGCAGCAGCAGCAGAGCAGAGTGTCCTACGACAGGAGGAAAGAGCTGTGTTAAGACCAAAGCACAACACATGTGAGAGAAAACACAGCCACGTGAGAGGAGTGGCTGAAATGGCAGTCATGGGCATGTTCAAAAACCTCCTGAACAGAGCAGAGAGGCAGAGTGGGAGTTGTTGTTGTATACCGCACAACTATGTAGTGGGCGTGTTTAAGAGTTGTTTGAACAAAACACAGAAGCAGGGCACAGTGGAGCTTGGCTGCTCAGCCTGAAGGCGTAGGCATGTTCAACTCCATTCTGTTTTGCTGGTTCATTGAAAAACACATTTTAAATAATAATAAAAGCCATTCTAAAGAAAAAAAACATTTGTTTTAAAAATAGGTAAGCAGCCCTGCTCCTACCAGAACCTAAAAGATTTTTTTTTTCAGAAATAAGAAGCACTTGCAGCAATGTCCTAATATCATGTGTTTTCTTGGTCTGAGCGACCAAAACAGAATAAAACTTTTTGGTTTGAATGACAACGCCAATACCAAAAATATTCACTAACTTTCACTCTCATATGAACTTAAAAGCCATCACATTCTTAACCCCTACAGTTCAATATGATACATCCTTTTGCAGCTAATACAGTACAGCTACAACCCATCTGTCCACAAGGTTGAGGAGTGTGTTTATAGCAGTGTTTCTCAAACTTTTCGTGCCATTCCCCCCCTTCAGAGGAAGGGTGTCTGTCTGCGCCCCCCTCGAGCAAAATGGTTACGAAAATACAAATAAATAGGCCTTCGTAAAGTTTATTAGAGCCTAATATACACGTATATGGCCTATGATGTTTTCTAAATATTAGTGAATAAATGAATGAATATATTGTGATTGTAAAGTGAATGTGTTGACTTAATGGCAAATCAGAAAAGTATTAAAAAAGAAAAACCTTTTGACCTCACACATCCCCCCCACCCCCCACCCCCCTACAATACCTCCGCCCCACTTTGTTTATATGAACTGTTGTCCATTCTTCCAAAGGTGCATTAGTGAGGTCAGCATCACCTAAACAACTTAGAAAGGGCTTGACACTGGCACCTGCCAACCGGCCAAATGCTGGTAAAACTTGGCTGTGGCTGGTATCAATTTCACTGTCACTAGCCAATTTGGCAGGTGGTTTATTTTATGGTATGACATATCAGAATAGCGTATATTCTGCA
>NC_085869.1:4031871-4099371 GCF_034702125.1 Engraulis encrasicolus | reverse complement strand
ATTTCAGTTCAATTTCAATTTTATTTGGAAAAGGCATTTAAGAAGGGTTTGCTTCTGAACACATTTCACATGTTTGGGATTTTAAAAAGTGCCCAAAAGCTGATTTTCATATAACATTTATTTCGTATGTCACATATCATACAATACTACATACACGTATGCGCTCGTGCGCTCATGCACACACACACACACACACACACACACACACACACACACACACACACACACACACACACACACACACACACACACACACACACACACACACAGAATACATAGAACAGGCTGGTACAGGTACATATATGGTACAATAGACAAAATATGGGATAAAACAAAACTATTGCAATACACCCACAAGCCTAGAGATGGCTACTCCATCACAATAATATATAGGCCTAATATCTGGTTGAAATGCCATCCTGACCTCTCTCTAATGTCCTGGTTATACATATGCGGATATTTTTAAATGCGTTTTTTTGTTGTTATCTATTTATGTAAAAACATGATACGAGAAAGAACAAAAAACACTTGTGACAGGAGCTTTTTAGCCCCCAAGACGGGATATGTTGAAAACCGTTTTAAAAATGTGCTCTGTTAAACCTTGTTCACGTGTAACCAAAAGGCCAAAACCAATGTGTTTCCAAAAGTTTCAAAGATCCAGTTCACATATATATTCATATGGGCCTTTTGCTTACACGTAAACAGAGATCTACAAAACTCCGTCCCTAAAACGGATATTTTTGAAAATGGATTTGTCTAAAATGCACCTGTCACAATGTTTTTTATCATCACACGTGCAATCAAGATCTTAAATATTCATCCCTGGCTGAAGTGCCCTTGACCAAGGGAGTCATACAGGGCGCCGAACTGACTTGTAATGGCGCTGCTTGCGAAACAGAATTATGCCAATCGGTGCATTCACATTCAGTGCTTGTATTGACTTTAAGTTTTAAAGTTTTAAGTCAAATAGCTTAAACTTTGTCACACACACACACACACACACACACACACACACACACACACACACACACACACACACACACACACACACACACACACACACACACACACACACACACACACACACACACACACACACACACACACACACACACACACACACACACAAAATAAATGTCATAATGCAAAAACAATCCTCCAAGTGCAAAATGTCAAAACAGTCATGTGCAAATATATTTGTGGTTACAAGACTAGTTACATGAAAGCCATTTCTTCACTATACTGTACATAGGAAGGAATATAAATTTGCAATGTTTGTTTTTATGTGGGTGGGAAGGGCATTCCATTGTTTTGATGATCTAAAGGGAAAAAACAGATTGGTGCCCCTGGTGCTATATCTAGTTGTTCTGCTAAGGTTTTCAGAGGTGGTGGAGCAGAACTGTGGAACATGTTGTGCACAAGGCGCAGATCATAATAAGGAGGTTGTGAAAACTGAGCAAGTTACACTTGTCCAGAATGTCACAATGCTTAAATTGAGACGGACGTATGTTCAAAACTTTAATAGTTTGTTTGTAAAGTGATGCAATGGGTTTCATAGTAGTCTTTTGTTAACAATCTGCGGTGTGTCAGGCAGACTTATATAGGCCTAACGTAAAAGTAGAAGAACTCTTACTGATGTAGTAAATCATCTTACATACTGTAGCTTACGCACCACTTACTGCACCATACCTAATGAGGTAGATACACTGTAAGAGTACTTCTACTTTTACTTAACATTACATTACATTACATTACACTTTGCTGGCGTTTTTATCCAAAGTGCCTCACATTTATGTTAAGTACAGGGTATTGGTTACAGTCCCTGGAGCAGTGCACCACCGCTACGTAGTGCGATAAGAAGTGGAAGGGTGAGAGTCGAACCTGCAACCCTCCGATCTAAAGCCCATGTCCTTGACCACTAGGCCACGGCTGTCCCCATGGCTGACTCCCTAACCAGCGTCTTGGCGGCCCCGTCCACGGCATTTCCATCTGCTTGTTCACCTGCCTCCCTCGGCCAAGCTCGCCCCCCACGATGGTAGGCTCCGTATTTTCGTTTCCCCACGACCTTCCATCGCTGCTCCTGTTGTGGGGTTTGCTTATCATCTCCACCAAACGTGACTGTTCCATTCATCATGGACTTAAACTTTCCACTGCCGCCTATTTTGCTGTCCCTGTTTTGTACTTATATTGAGTCTGTATGCCTTTGATTGTGAGTATATTTTTCTTATCTTTATGTTATAGACCTATCTGTAAAGTGCCTTTGAGTGCCATGAAAAGCGCTATAGAAATCCAATGTATTATTATTATTATTATATTATTATTTATGCACCTTGGGTATCCCACAGTTGATTTTAGTGGACCATGGTGAGGACAGGCAGGTGAGAATTTAATTTCATAGCAGGTGAAATCTTGCAGGTCTGAAACATAAACAAAAAGAAAAGCAAGTTTGCAATGCATTTTATTTTCAGTCAAAAAAAAGCTCTCGAGTGGCAACCAACACATCCATTATTTGTATATTTTTCGTAACTTTGCTCACTACTTGCAACTAGGAGCATGTCTCGTTTTTCATGCACCTTCCACCGCTCCATGTTCACCTGTCATTACCACAGTCACGGCAATCACGTGTATTTCAGTTTATGTGCAAAATTAATGGCTAACAAAGTCTTGGAAACTCCTTGTGCCTGTATGAATTCACATGAATTAAATTGGTACACAACTGTATATGTAACTCTTTTTGAATTGTTCTAAAAATGTTGGCAGTACTGCCTGTGTCACCATGGGAGGGATTGAAACGGCAAACAATAATTATGCCAATTTTAACCCTCTGCTGTATGAATTTCTTCATTTGATTGGACAGAGATGTGTCAGGCAGTACACATAGTTTTTGAAAGCAAATTAGACATCTTTAAAGAGCCCGTCTGGGACTCAAAATGTGGCATGTTGCCTCAAGGCAACACTGTGCAGTAGAGGGATCAAGTACACATCAACTAGATGAATTATACATAACGAGCTCAAATTGCAAAGAAAACCTGCTGCAGGCACTGACACGTTGAAAGTAGCCTAGCAGGCAAACTTGCGGTAAACTTCAAAAGAGTCTGTCCTCAGTAGAACTCTGCCTCTACTTGTCCTGTTTTTCTACTTGATGTTGTATTTGCATTAATGGCGATGAGTAAACACTCTTCACACGCAACTTTTAATTAACATGGACAAACCAGTCACCCAATTGTTTGAGGGCATGTGTTGTCGTTAAAACAAATACCATCTGGTCTGACATTAAGGCGTCAAGATGAGACTCTAGCCATGACTCATTTTATTGTGTCTGCTTTGCATGGCCAAACCACAGGTAATCTACACCTGCTCATGTGCTTTGATGTTAGGTGATAGGCTGCATTGCAACCACATCTTGAACATCAAACCTGCCAGTGTCCAGCGAATGGGGTCATTTAGGGTGATGAGAATGGAAACACACACACACACAAGCACACGCACACGCACACGCACACGCACACGCACACACACACACACACACACACACACACACACACACACACACACACACACACACACACACACACACACACACACACACACACACACACACACACACGCACACGCACACGCACACGCACACGCACACGCACACACACACACACACAGCAGATGGCCAGGCTGCTGGGTAATGAGGCAACAGATGAGACTGATTCCATGACGTCCACAGCAGTTAAGAGCAGACAGCGGAACAATATTTTTGGATGGAAAGACACACACAGGACGTCAAAAACCCCTAAAAACACCCAGGCGGCGGGATTTCCTGACTATTATATATGAAATACAAGGAACTGTGTAGTGATTTACTGACTGCACTGGAAAGATGAGACAGTCTACTGGTGATGAATAGGGAAGCAATACCAATGTGGGGAACTACTGAAACAAAACAGGTATGTCAGGTAGGCAATGGTCTTCCTGTCATCAGACAAACCTCTCTCCCTCTCTCTCTCTCTCACACACACACACACACACTCACTCACTCACTCACTCACTCACTCACTCACTCACTCACCTCTGTTGATGTGTACACCCTATCGGCCTAGCTGTTGGTGTGTCTTGCAGTACACTCCACTGGTAATCCCTCTTACACACACACACACACACACACACACACACACACACACACACACACACACACACACACACACACACACACACACACACGCCTGCCTACCTGTGTTGATGTGTACACACACTACCTGCCTGACTACCTGTGTTAATGTGTACACACCCTACCTGCCTACCTGTGTTGATGTGTACACACCCTACCTGCCTACCTGTGTTGATGTGTACACACCCTACCCGCCTATGCCTACCTGTGTTGACGTGTACACACCCTAACTACCTGCCTACCTGTGTTGATGTGTAGTGCACACACCCTACCTGCCAATGTGTGTTGATGTGTAGTGTACACACCGTACCTGCCAATGTGTGTTAATGTGTACACACCCTAACTACCTGCCTACCTGTGTTGATGTATCCTTCAGTACACTCCACATGATGAAGTCCATGGCAGGCAGCATGTTGGTCAGGTGACCCCTCTTCCACTCCCTCCCCAGATCCTCCAACACACCCCTCACATCCTCTGAAGGATGCACAGAGTCCTTTGCATAGGAAAAGTCACACGCAACACAGAAGCACACACACAGACATGCACATTTTTACATTATGCAAAACATTGATAGCCTATGTAAGTCTGAATGCAAATGACACCTGTCCCCTTTGGAGAGAGAGAGAGAGAGAGAGAGAGAGAGAGAGAGAGAGAGAGAGAGAGAGAGAGAGAGAGAGAGAGAGAGAGAGAGAGAGAGAGAGAGAGAGATAGAGAGAGAGAGAGAGAGATGAGATGGGGGATAATAGAAGGGAGAAGGGGGGTTACCTCTTTAACGGCCTTAAGGCTTGCTGCCCACCTGTAGAGTATTCTATGGGCCTCTTTCAGGTCCTTCTGATTGGCAGAGAGAGTCTTCTCTTCACACCACTGCTTTTCACTCCTCTGTCAGAAAACAGAGAGACACAGCAGCAGATACATTATGCCTTCAGGCAATATGCCCCGACAGACAGACAGACAGACAGACAGACAGACAGACAGACAGACAGAGACAGAGAGAGAGAGAGAGACAGAGACAGAGACTAATTATAGTTTTAAAGTCATAGCATAACCACTGGAAGTTATTATTACCAAGACGAGACTTACTCTGTGTGTGTGTGTGTGTGTGTGTGTATGTGTGTGTGTGTGTGTGTGTGTGTGTGTGTGTGTGTGTGTGTGTGTGTGTGTGTGCGTTTTACCACAGAAGTAGACACCATAATCATTATTATTAGCAAGATGTCTTACCGATGAGGTCTGTATGTTTTTCAACTCCTCTGCCCATTTTAGGATGAAAGAACGACACTGCTCTATGCTCCAATAGTCTGCATCGATGCTGTCCACCAGGCATTGTAACTTAGGCTGTCAGGGCAAAGAGGACAGAAGGACAGATGAAAACAGACATTTTTAAACCAAAGTCAAAGTGAACTGAACTACTTATTTCTTCACATGAAGGACCAATAGGAATATTAGGCCTACATTTCTTACTGTCCCATGCGAAGCCAAGAGAGGAAAAAACACTAACGTGGAAGACAGATGCACATGCACTTCAAATAACCTATGAAGTTATATTTCAGCCGATAACCTAAGTCCAAATCTGCAACAAATAACATAGTCCTAACCACTATACCACAGGAACCATGAAGTGAGCTAAACACTTGTGTGCAGTGCAATCCCAAAGAGTTGAAATTAACTCCACTGGAGGATGAAAATCACATAAAAACAACTCGTCTTTTTTATGGAAAAGCACTTGTGTTGTTTGAAATCAAAACATATAATAGATAGCACCCTATTGCACCAATAGCAATTGATGTACAGGTTGCCTATTTAGGCAAAGATCCTCCCTTGTAGGCTACAGAGTAGTGTGTAACCTATCTAAGGTTCACCTTTGATATTCTATTCATCTCCTTGGCCACCTTCTGCAACAGCTGCTTACTTAGTTTTAATGTGAGGTCTGCATTCTAGAAAAAAAACATTATTTGTCAGTGATTAAAAAAATAGCTTAGGCCTACTAAAAAGACAGCATTTTCAGATATCCTACCCCTCTACTAAACATCAGTTTGTCATGTGGACATCTTATGCACCATGTATTTGTATTAGGCTACTCAAGACAAAATGGGCACAAACCACCAGAGAGAGAGAGAGAGAGGGAGAGCGTACCTTTTTAGAGCTTGGAAATGAAAACGTGTTGCTCCTGATGTAGGCAATTAGGCCTACCTGTTATGGAATAAGAAAACAGCTCATTCCAAATCATGACCGCGCTAAAGTAGCCCAAATATTTTTCCTTTTGTTCATTGACAATCCAAATGCAGTGGACACAGCGACCGAGCAGTATTTACCTGTTTACATGAAAGGCTGGGTTTTCCGAAAGGCTGAGAACAACAGTCGTAAGATGGGGGTTTCTTTTCATACCGCATGAAAACGGTGCCGTGGTCTGACTGGACATCTCTAACCATCTCTGAAAACGCATCTAAAGCGGTAGTTCTAGGTTGTCGCACTGTGGAAGGATCGGAGACAGTAGCCCCATACGACTTACGTTGCTGACGGTCAACATTGAAGAAGGAAGTGAGCGAGAACTTGTTGTCATGATGTGGGTGTTATTAAATACAGCGCATTTAAAGTCCCAAGTATGTTCTACTGCAGTGTGCAGGGAGGGGGCAGGTCTGGATGTATCTCCCTCCTCCCCCCTGAGCACATCAAGTCCTCCCCCTGGGAGTCATTGTACCGTGCACCGTGCACTCGAGAGGGGAGTCCCTTTCTTTTTTTACGGTCAGTAGTATGGCAAAGTGCATAATGCCACTACCAGAGAGACCAGATAAGGTCGCACCCACTGACCATGCGCAAGGGAGTTTCCCTCGTGTCCTCGCTCAGGCCATACCCCCGTACTACACCGTGCCGTGGCCAATGCACCCGGAGAGACTGTCTACTTTCTTTGGTCATATCCTACGCTAGCCCCCACTCATTTTTTTTCAGTTTCGGTTTCGATCTCGGTTTCTTCGAAATCAACTGACTGACCGTAAAAGGTTGCAGTAGCCGAAGACGTCCGAAGGTCAGTGAAGTTGGTTACGGGAGAAAAAGGGCATACCGTTACGGCGCTGACAAAAGCGTGAAACCCCCTCAATGATTTATTTTATAGGGTGATCAAACGTCCGTATATCCCGGGACATGTCCTGATTTTGCAACCTGTCCTGGGCGTCCCTTGATAGGCCTATTTAATTTACTTTACTTACTTTCATTTCTTCAGGACATTGCACATTAATGAACATATAGCCTACATACATGTACAATATGCCAGATTGTAGCCCAAGGGCTAATTTCCATCTGGTGTCCAAAATAGGCAGGCTAGATGTTTACAAACAATAGAATTTAAGATAAAACAGACTGTTAGTAACAAAATAAATAAAACCCACTACAGAAGCAAAAGGCATGCATGTAAATAAAAGGAAAAGAGAAAAGAAAAACGTCCCAAAAAATAGGGCCATGTGTTATGTGAGTGTGTGTGTGTGCGTGTACACTGTGTAGAGGCTCAGACCATCAGTGTGAACATGTTTGTTGGGCTCGAAGCCACTTTTTATACTCCATCTTAAAGGTGGCTAAAGAGGGACATTCCCTTATATGCAGAGGAATAGAGTTCCATAATATGCCGCCTTTAGTAGATAATGCATTTTGACTGAAAGAGGTTTTCCTGAAAGGAATCTCTACATCTTTATTGACCACTGCTCAAGTTACTCGTGTTTGACGATATTTTATAAAATCCTGTAAACAAGGTGGCGCCAGGCCATGCAAAGTCTTATAAAGAAGACAGCTATAGGAGAATTTACAGAAATTGTCAAAACTCAATAGGTTGTACTTATCTAAAATGTTACAATGGGGTCATTCCAGCTGGAATCAGCAAATTTCTGAAAAATCTCCCACTCGACCCCCTCGGATTTGCCTGAAAAAAATGTATGTGATGGCTTAAACATCCAATAGATCATATGCACAATATCAGAACTCAGCTCTGGATACTTTTGGCACAAACAATCTGTAAATAAGTACACCCCCTACGCTTGTTTTAGCGACATTGCATGAGTGACCATGTTCAGACTCAATTATCTCCAGAACTATTTGTGTCAGATTCATTATATTTTCAGGGCTAAGAGTCCCAGACCTGAATATCATATATTACAATTTGCAGCACTGTAAGTCAAATCACACCGTAATAATGTGCCTCTACTTTTTGTAGATATCATATGTTCTAGGGTTTCCAAATGTCTGTAAAAACCTCAAAGTTCTACATGTAAGGTTCATCCTTGGTAAATGGTCTGATATGTACCATGACTTTCACATCATAGTATATCTAACAAAAGGCTCCAATGGTTGTTGAGATACAGAGGTCCAAAGATGGGAAAAAAATAATTTGCACCAATGTTTGGAGCAATATTTCCAATCTATGACACTAGTTAGGAACTTTCTGTTTGGTGTTTCTGAAAGAGGATGTTTTTTTTAACAACATATAAAAAAATTGGGATGGTGTTTTGCCTCATTCTTTTTATAACGGACTTCAAAATCTCAATTGGCTACAATTACTTGAAGCTATGAGGACCATGTCACCAACCGACTTGTCACAACTCTCAAATCCATGGCTCTGATGTCACCTTAATAGTGAAAACAAGATGGCTACCCTGTGAATGACAAAGCAAATTCTAGGGAAACCATAACACTTGGAAATGAATTGATTGATGCCACACAGCAAGAATAGCACATTGCACATGGCTTTGATAGACATTAATTATTTTAATTGTAAAATCATAATAATCATCATCATCATCATTTTAGTAGTAGTAGTAGTAGTAGTAGTAGTAGTAGTGGTAGTGGTAGCGGTAGTAGTAGTCTTGGAATAAAGTGGTGAAATAGAAGAGGATTAAAGAATTGTAGCACTCTTGTTTGCAACAAGGACTCCCATCCTAACTAGTCTTTCAATCAGCACCTGTAACTTTATATTTGCTATGAAGCTTGTGTCTTACTCATTAAGTTATCAGCTGTATTGCAAAATAATTTAATTCATACTGGCTAGAGATTCCCTCAGACTATTTTGACAGCATGGTCCTGGAGTTTTAGTTAGAAGAGTTTGCTTGCATGCAGTATTCAATATCAGGTGAATATTGAAGGCACAGAAGTTCATATTGGCACCAGACAACCATTTGGCTCGTGTCACATCATTTCTAATTCAGCTGCTTGCATCATCATAATATTATACCACTGCAATGCTGACAAGTGGATTGCAGGTTAGCAGCAGTGATTACTGCAATCATGGTTTGGATACTTTTAGACACTGTATATTACTTGAAAAGTTCATTGTCACATTGATCCAGGTGGGATGATGGAAGCCGAAAGGAAGCTTTGCAGCATGCAAAAGCGTTCAGATATGGTGGTGGATTGGGGGCGGGGCACAGTTCTACAGTCAGGGTACCTCTGTCGTGGTGACTTTTGGCGGGGGTGGGACTGTTTTATGGTCGCATAGGAAAGTAAAAGTTGATTAGAGATGACACATAGGAGGAGACAGTTTGTAAAGAGGTATCCTGATTGTAGAACTTCCCGCCCCCCATCATCCTCCCCTGACCGAAGAGCCCTGAGCATGGTGGTGGTATCCTTACTGAAATCAATACCTATGTTGTCATTGTCCTTCAAGGTACCAATTTCGTTGAACCGGTACAATGACAATAAAGATTCATTCGGGTGTTCCTCATTGAATTGCTAATGACGGATGGTTTCACACAGCAATATGAATGCAGATACCTAATGCACCATGAATGACAATGGCAAGCTACCTTATAAACAACAACTCATAAGATGCAGCTAGCAAGCGTGTATAAAATCATTTGTCACAGGCCAGAGCATTGAAAGTTCCTGACTTGTTTAATACATTTCATTTTTTTTTTTAAATATTAAATCACCATCAAGGAAGTCAAGGTTCCATCAAGGAAATCATATCAACACCTTGTTTTATTTCCAGAGGTTGTTTTTTTATGACTTCTCTCAAAATGGTACTTCTCTCAACCATCTTGAATTTATTGCTAACGTAGCGCCAGTGAGAACATGTTGCGTAGTCACTTGATCATCTGGCCGATAGTACACTTAAAAAGATGAGGCCAGAATCCCTGAAAAAAATCAGAACTACTGAGCTGAACAAACAGCTTTGCCTGGGCCCGGGATAAAGTCGTCTGAAGATACCCCTTCCCAATACTTGCAATGTAATGAGTACCCAATCTTGATTCCCCCATGTCCTTGGCCCAGAACAATTCACCACTTCCGCTTCCCTCTGCAATATTTGATCACAGGCTTATGTCACACCGCAATGCGCTTTACGGTCATTAAAAGGAATGAGGCAAAACACCATTCTATTTTTTTGCTATGTTGTTAATAAAAATATCCTCTTACAGACACAACAAAAAACAAGTTCACAGCTGGTGTCATACTTTGGAGGTATTGCTCTAAAAAATGGTGGTTTTTTTTTTCATGACGCCACTTTGGATGGATTTGAGGGATGCATGCCACACTGCATTGAGATTTGAAAAGGCATTATACAAATAAAGGGACAAAACACCATCCCAATTTTTAGATATGTTGTTAATAAGAATATCCTCTTTGAGAAACAACAAACAGCAAGTTCACAACCGCTGTCATATATTGGAAATATTGCTCCAAACAATGGTGTTTTGTTTCCTTCCCTTGATGCTGACTTCCTGGAACTATTTTGGAACTATGCCATTGGCTCCATGAGCCGCCATCTTTGTGTGAAAATGGAACACAAAAATCAAGGGGATTGGCCACCTTCTTAGGATGGAATTGAGGGTTAAGTCAGATATACTGAAATACTGAGCTGAACAAGTATAAAATCACCTATTTGGTATCAGAGATTTTAGGTTTTAGTGTACACTGACTTGGCTATTCATTTTAGGTGTAGTAAACCCATTTTTTTCTAAGGTAACAGGGCTCCTAAGGTACACCTGCATGTCACACAGGAATGAGTTTTTAAAATTCATTATAAAAATAATGGGGCAAAACACCATCCCAAATTTTAGATATGTTATGAATAATAATATTATCTTTCAGAGACACCAAACAGCAAGTTCACAACTGGTGTCATAGATTGGGAATATTGCTCCGAATAATGGTATAAATTAGTTTTTGCCCATTTTTGGACCTCTGCATCTCAACAACCATTGGACCCTTATATCAAATATGATGTGATGTGAAAGTCATGGCACATATCTGACCATGTACCAAGGATGAACCTTGAATGTTGAAATTTGAGGTTTTTATGGACATCTGAAAACCCTTGCAATTTTAATTTCAAAGAAAAGTAGAGGGCCAGTATTAATGTGTAATTTGACATACAGTGCTGCAAATTGTAATGTATGCTCATCAGGTCTATGACTCTTAGCCCTGAAAAAACAATGGACCTACCACAAATAGTTTTGGAGATAATTAAGTCTGAATATGGTCACTCAGGCAGTGACGCCAAATCAGGGGGAGGGGGTGTCCTTATTTACAGAATTTTTGTGGAAAAAGTATGCACAGCTGAAATCTGCAATGGTGGATATGTTCTATTGGATGTTCAAGCCATCACATATATTTTATTCAAGTAAATCTGAGGGGGTCGAGTGGGGACCATTTGTTGATTCCAGATGGAATGACCCAATGGTGGTATGAAATAGGTTTTTTATCTAAAATTGTAAGTGCTTTTTAAAATAAACTCTCCACTGGTTTAATAGTGGATCCCACCATGGTCCAGCTAGTAATGCAATAGCTTAGGTGAGAGAATATCATTGCATGCAAGTAGGCCTATGTCAGAGCAGCACTATTTGACTAGCACCTCTTATGTGCCTGAAGTTGTAGAGATTAAATTTTATTTTTTTTGTTATCATTTTTATATGTTTTTTAAAAGAAAGATTGGAGTGTATTTAATGAAATTATGGAAATGTCCTGTTTTTTGTCTGATTAAAACTAAAACCCCTGTAGCTAACATAAAACACAGTTTTACTGGTCTGCATTTAAATAATAAGTTCTGATGTCATCAGCATAAGGACAGATAGAGAACTCGATTCCAACACTTTCTTTTATCCGTACCCGGGTGCCAAGGCTCGCTCAAATGCAGTAACAAGACAACACAAGAATATGTGGCGTAAAGTGACAGCAAATAATTACACGGCGTGCGCGCACTAGCGTGTCCCTCTACGTTTTAAATGAAGGGGCTAGTAGACAGAAAACTATTCGAGCACTTCTGCCGGCAACATGCCGAATTGCAGACGGTCATCGGTGAGTTAGCCACTTGGAAAACTCCTGAATATTGAATCGGGACAGAGTGGGAGGCATCGCGGTCGAGTGCCGAGTGCATTTTTGAACGAGCAGAAGAGGAATATTACCAAAGAGAAATATTCTGCTTAGAAAATCAATTAGGCTACTAGATGAAGCTGAATAAAACTAAGTTTGTGAGAATAACAATATAGGCTAGTAGACGAAAAGGCTAAAGATGAAAGGCAATGTCAGATTACAGATAATGTATGTAGGTTTGAACTCCAGCAGACCTTGCATGTGTTATTCCATCCATGTCAATTCAGCCAAGGCCCATAGGCCTACACTTTTTAGATTAACTCTTAAATCTTGAAGGTAAAAAAATGCATTGTGTGTGTGTGTGTGTGTGTGTGTGTGTGTGTGTGTGTGTGTGTGTGTGTGTGTGTGTGTGTGTGTGTGTGTGTGTATGTGTGGTATGGTAGACTATCCTTCCTCCCACACTATTTGTGTGCCTTGCATATCAAGAAAATGAGTACCAGCAATGATTTACTTTTATAGTATATACCATATGAGAACTGTTGTTTTATATAGGCCTAGATATTTCTCCTATGGGTAAGGGTGGCAAAGATCTATGGTACATGTTGTCCATCAGCTGTCAGTTGTGAAGTAGCAATTGATGTAGGCCTACACAATGATTACTGAGATTTCTGTAATACAACTTGAGACACAAGTACTAGGTGCGGACTTGTTTGCAAATTCAGGGGGAAAAAAACAATTCACACACCTCTGCCTACTTACTCAACACCTACTTAGAAATCATTTCCAATTGATTTGAACTGAAGATATAGCCTACATGTATATTGAGTAATCTGTAATGCCATTGTTAAAGACTGAAATGCAGTCACTATAGGCATAATGCTACTTGTAAAAATGTAGAATTAGGTGATCTTATGGGTTCTTCATACATATGGAGAGGTCCTGTCCTTTACCCTCTCTCATACAAATAAAAAAATATCTGTTATGGAAATAAGAGGATGTAAACCTGCTACCTTGGACATCATCTTGCACTGACACTTCCCCATTCAGATGCAGCTGAGCTAGCATTAGCAGCAGTCTATTCTCACCATAGTTTCAGTGTGGGAAATGCTCATTTTAATTCAGACCAAGAATCTTCTCAACTCGTTCACAATGTTACATTTGCTGTCAAGCATTTGCTGTCAAGCACAGACTCACCCATACTTTCACACTATGTACATTTTTGTAGTTTCATCAATCTGGTCAAGCAGGCTACCACTGCCCTTGCTTCATCTCTCAGTTCGGGACTATTTTAACATTGTCAGCTAAGTATAATGTCATGTAATAACAATGTAATGCATTACACAACATGACATAATATTGTATATGACCTCCTAGGCAAGAATTAGACTACAGCATATACCTAACACCATGCAAAGCTTATTATGAGACCAAACGGGGCCGAGTTGGGAATTGTCTCTTATCAACTCGTTATGGCCCAGGCTAACAGGAAATCATAGTGGAAAAAACATAGCAAAACACATCCTGAAGGGTGCAGCTGGCTCCCGGCCTTATCTATTTTGTCTGCTACGTTCAGAATCATGCCCTTCATAAGGGTTGGATTATATACTGCACGTTATGAAAGCTACTGCTCAAAAAAATATCAGCTGTCAGCAGGAACTGGGTGTGAAACTCAAGTCAAGGCAAGTCAGATGCACAGGTCATAAAAGGACATTGTTACGTTTTCTCTCTATACCATGAAGGCACATAGACATACACAGGACTGACATTTACAGACTGACATCAAAGTGCAAGACAGGACAAGTAGAGTGATGGACCTACTAGTAAAGTGATGAAGTAATAAATAATAACCTACTGAGTATTTAACATTGGTGAGGGACAGTGATGGACCAGTGATAACCAGTAACAATAGGTGATATGAATAATAAATAACAATTTAACATTTAACATTGGGCATTTAACATTTAAAGGGACACTGTGTGAGATTTTGAGTTGTTTGTTTCCAGAATTCATGCTACCCATTCACTAATGTTACCTTTTACATGAATATTTACCACCACCATGAAACTCTAAGTATTCATTATGACTGGAAAAATTGCACTTTTCATACATGAAAAGGGGGATCTTCTCCATGGTCCGCCATTTTGAATTTCCAGAAATAGCCATTTTTAGCTGCAAAAATGCTTAGTATTACTTAGTATTACTTAGTAAACTTTCATGTAAAGATCAAATTTGGCAACAGGCAGTCTAGTTTCAATGAGCAGCGTAGTTGCAGTACCTTTTTTGACCATTTCCTGCACAGTGTCCCTTTAACATTGAACATTTAACACAAAGGGGAAGAATAAGACAATAACATATAGTAGGCCAGAATACAAAATAACTCAATGCCGGGTGATTACACCTAGTCACAAGTGTAACTTGTCAGGACTCATAATTGAACCATACAGTGACCTTTATTGACTTACTTCCAGGGGATCTGGGTACACGTTGAGTTTACTTAAATGGCTGAAAGCATCCAAGTGTGAAAACGCCCATCAATACCTTAAAGGTTTTTAATGGGGAATAAAACATGTTTTATGTTGGTATTGATTTGGCCTAATTATAATGTTCCCCAGCAGAATTTTGGTCACAACCTCACCACAAACCCAAAAAAGCACCTGCCAAATGCATTGTAGGCCTAATGTAATATAAATGCTTAGGTAACTACATGTTACCACCATTTCATGCCTTGTGGCACATAAGGGATAATAGCCAACTTTTAGGGGAATAGGGCACTAGAATTATACCATATAAGGTATGTAAAACAGTGAACATAACTCAGGGGTGGGGGTCCACCGCTGCAAGACAGTGTTGCATTTCTTGAAACCATAGTTGCAATTTCCCGCTGGGGGCTACCAAAGTTTCTCATTGACTAACAACTTGGCTACACTTTCAAGTGAAAAAAGTGAAAGTGAAAGCCCATTGGGAAACTGCAACTCCCATTGTCATTGTGACACAGCACTGCACAGTACACAAGTGAACATGGCACACAACGAAATTGCATTTATGCCTCACCCGTGCAAGGGGGCAGCCCTCAGTGGCGCCCCATGGGGAGCAGTGCGGTGGGACGGTACCATGCTCAGGGTACCCATAGAGGTAGAAAATAACACTAGAGAGGACCCCGCCCCCCTTTTACGGCAATCTGTAGCAGTAATTATTTGTAGGTAGATCAGAGAAATGGAAATTAACGGAGAACGAGGCTCACCTCTGTCAAAAATGGCTTAATCATTTGAAAATGTCCATCAACACACTATACAAGGACAATAGTTGAAGTGTGTTGCTAACTATGTTCATAAAATATATTATTTGATTTTTAAATGTATTTTATCGACTCATATCGTTTAAGTAGATATGTAGCCTGACATTTCAAATCTGGTCTTTGATTAAAGTGTTACTTTATATTTACACAGTTTTAGTTAATTTCTTGACAGGGGTGGGCGTGTTCTCCATTGACTTGCATTGCCTGAAAGTACCTACACTACCTACGGAAGTTGGGAAGCTCCAGCTGCCATTTCCCAGTGCTGTCGCAAATTGCTGTGTCCTCTCTAGTGTTATTTTCTACCTCTATGGGTACCTCAGTCATGGAGGAAGATGGGGGGGGAGCACTGGTTGATTACTCCCCCCACCAACCTGGCGGGTCGGGAGTCGAACCGGCAACCTCTGGGATGCAAGTCTGACGCCCTAACCGCTCACCCATGACTGCCCAAGAAGCATAATACAGTGTTGGCAAGGAGAGCTGCAAGTCTGCAACACTCAACCATGCGCGCGACCATCAGCCGACGTCTCCACACTGCCCTGATGCATGTTGTCTCCTTATATTTACCCCTTTTCCATTTGCACTGTTGAGTTTTTCTGCTACACATTTCATTGTAATTTTCACTATTTCTCTGACACCCCTATAATGTAGGCTAGAAAGCACTGGTATTTCTAAATAATAATCTCTGAAGCTGCAAACAAGCTATGCGCACACTCAACATGTCTTTATGCTAACAAAGAAACACAGCTTTCCTGAAAACTTGTGCTCTTAATCTGGATTAGTATGCATCAAATTAACTGTATTTCAAGATTAACTATTTATTTGGTACATTGAACACAATAACAGTGACAGACGGAAAAAATATATCAGAATCATGTCACTGAACCTTCACACACACCAACAGGGTGGGTTTTAAGAAGGCCCAATCGACTCTTATTTTTAAGGAAACTGAGGTCATTTGAGTTGGGGAGGCTTATTTTGAACACATACTATCATGGGATTGTGGCAAGTGTTTTATTTTATGCTGTTATGTGCTGGGGTGTGGTGGGATATCACTGGAGGACAGAAACAAGATAAAGCTAATCAAGAAGGCGGGGTCCATCACGGGTGTGTGTTTTAATTCAGTGGAGCAAATTTTAGAGGAGCGGACATTAAGGAAGATGAACAGTGTGCTGGGCAGGGACGACCACCCACTGTCCAGCCTGTTCATGAGGAGTGGCAGGAGCCAAAGGCACGGAAAAGAGTTGTAAGGTTTTACACTTTGGTCAAAGGGAGAGGAAGAGAGCGCGCTTTTCAGAGAACAAGCTCTGTCTCATAGCGAACCCATCTTGACTCTCTCTGAGATCAGCAAAAGCAAACGTTTTTAGATTAGTTTCAAGACGAGCGCACTTCTTCAATTCAGTATCTCAGTATCATTCTCAGTTCAGTGTTCCAAAAGGTCTTGCTCTGAATTATTGAACGTTTTATAGAACTGTACAAAAGACTTTTTTTTACTGATGTTGATAACCATTTTAAAACAGAGATTATAATTATTTTTACAATTACAATAATAAAAAAGCAATAACATAATTTTTCACAACCATAACATGGGTTAGAATTCATATTTGTGGTCCCTCTTATATCAGTTACCCGAATGTCAATGATGATAGGTATAGAGTAGACCCCTTTACTGTTACACAGATATGACGTAATTTGGCTGAATGCGCATCGTTGGAGCCGAATCGACCATGCAGCGCACATTTGTAAAGAAACCATCCAGGTGTTTTTTTCAAAGATAGTAAAATGGATGGTCTCGATAACTTCAGATATGGAGTCGGCGCCTCAGACACTTGCACTCCTGATGGTGTCATCAGTCCAGTCGTACGTTTAATTTCTTATAACCACAAACATCTCCTATCTTTCTGGTAGGCCTACAGCCTCTTTCCTCTCGGAATAGCGTAACAAGTGCACTTTTCACCATCTCTATAGTTAACAGCGTACACGCTTCGGGACGGCAGGTATTCAGGACAGCAGGTATTCTCTCTTTAGGGTCTGCACTGTGTGTGTGTGTGTGTGTGTGTGTGTGTGTGTGTGTGTGTGTGTGTGTGTGTGTGTGTGTGTGTGTGTGTGTGTGTGTGTGTGTGTGTGTGTGTGTGTGTGTTTGAGTCAACAATGTGTACGCAGTCAGTGATAATGTGTTACTAAAGACTACTTGTAATGATGTAATGCAGTTGTGGAGCTATTCACTATACAGTTAAGTTAAGTGTTCCACTGGCGGATGGCCATGCACTGCTATAAGGATGCAGAAATGCCGTTTGTAAGAAAATGCACCGTAAGTGGTTTCCAATGGGGTTATTATGAGCATAGCTTACGATGCCATTTTTTTAAAAAAAAGGTTCAATATATCGGCTCCAAGTAGCATCCAGCAGTGTCTTGTTTATACTGAAGACAGGGCCGGCCCAAGCCTTTATAGGGCCCTAAACAAAGGCCCGAAAACACCATCAAACAGCTTCAAATAATCAGCAATGGTTCTTACAAAAACAAGGAAGTTCAACCACGTTACTCCAACTTTGAGATCACTGCATTGGCTCCCAGTAAGCTACAGAATTGACTTTAAGGCAATGCTTCTTGTGTTTAAATCGTTACATGGAATGGGACCCATCTACTGGATATGTCTCAGCTGCACCAACCAGGTCACAACGGAGAAGAATTTGCTGGTGATTCCAAAAGTCAAAACAAAGTATGGTGAGGCAGCCTTTATCTTATATGCTGCAAAGCTTTTGGAACCAGCTTCCAGATGACGTAAAAAATGCACCCACTATTGATAGCTTTAAATCTAGACTCAAGACGATGCTGTTCTCAGATGTTTTCCCCTATCTTGTTTAATACGTTTTCATTTTTATTTTTATTTCATCATGTTTTATCTTCATGTTTTAATTTTCTTTCACTCTTATTTTTATTTTATCTTAATGTTTTAATTTTCTTTCTTTTCTTTCTTGTTTCCTTTGTCTTTGCATTTGTGAAGCACATTGAATTGCACCTGTGTACAAATGCGCTATACAAATGAAATTGCCTTGCCTTGTTTAAAACAAAAAACAGTGGAATGCTGTTGCAGAACTGCCCTGAATTAACAGTAATTTCTAAGAGAGTATTTGGTTCCAGAGTACTCTCCAAGTGTTGAATTAACATTGCATTTTTTAATGTGTACTGTGCTTTCAATTCAGTCAGACTAATTCCTGCATAATTTCAAATGTTGCTTCCTTGTACTTCTCATGTCTCCTTTCGTGACACTAATGTGAGTTGTGCGATGCTGGAATTCATCCCCAGGGCTCATTGGTCCTAAATGGATATGCAAATGATGCTTCCTTGTACTTCTCAGATACACGTGAGTTATGCTATGCTGGAATTTATGCCCAGGGCTCTGATGGTATATTTAGCATACCAATAACGGCTAAGCTCTCAGATGCATATCAAGTGTTTTGAGTGACTTATTCAATGGGGAATTCACCTTTGGCTAAGTCCCGCCCTAAAATGCGTTTTGACCAATCACAGCGCAGCAAATGGACGAGGTTGGACCGAAGTCGAACAGTTTGACCGCGCTCCATTGAACTCAGTGCAGAAATTGCATGTTTTATAGTCGGTTTTAGTACAAAGTAGTAGTCGGTTTTAGTTTTTAATAACGTTGAGCATAGAAAGTTTATCTGTCCGACCTAGCAGCTGTAACTCAATGGGACAGGGCTTAGCCAAAAGTGAATTCCAGTGGGCTGGCAGGTGCGTGAAGAGGAAATAATATTCCAGATAATAGAGGGCCAAGGGCTGCAGCCTGAAGCAGGTGACACCCCACATGCACCATTTAGAGAATGAGGAAGAGCTCAGGCAGATGCCATGAGAGCCTTTGTGTGTGAGTGTGCGTGAGAGTGTGTGTTTGTGTGTGTGTGTGTGTGTGTGTGTGTGTGTGTGTGTGTGTGTGTGTGTGTGTGTGTGTGTGTGTGTGTGTGTGTGTGTGTGTGTGTATAGGTTTAAACTATTGGTGAGAACATGTTTGTTGGGCTCAAAGCCACTTTTTAACCTCACTCTTGAAGGTGGCTAAAGAGGGACATTCCCGTATATGCAGTGGAATTGAGTTCCATAATGTGCTGCCGTCAATAGATAACGCATTATGGTTAAAAGAGGTTTTCCTGAATGGAACCACTACATCATTATTGACCACTGCTCAAGTTACCCGCGTCTGACGATATTTTATAAAATCCTGTAAACAGGGTAGTGCCAGGCCATGCAAAGTTTTGTAGAAAAGACAGATATAGGAGAATTTACAGAAATTGTCAAAACTCAATAGGTTGTATCTAAAATATTACAATAGTGGCATGAGAGAGGTTTTTAGATGCGTCCCACGCATCTCTATAAGAGGCTTTGTCTGTTCGTTGGTCCGTCCGTCCGCCCGTGATGCGTTTTGTCAGCCATCTTTGTCCCATACAACTAATACAAAGGGCTATGCTAATACCACAGATTCTGTAAGAGACTGTGCTAATACCAGAGAGGGTAAACCGGCTGTGCTAATACAGCCGTGACATGTGACAAAGGATAATAAACAACTGAAATGTGATTTTAATGTGTTTAGAAAGTTACCGCTGTTTTTATAAGTGCATACAGTGACACTAATAAGCGTTTATTACTGCCGTTTTGCGTTTAACACCGCAGCATACTGACGATGGACCCCTCGCTTCACAAATAGTGCCGTCTAGGAACAAAGACTGGTTTATTTTCGTTCCGCCTGGAAGCGGTCCGGAGCAACCGGCCAAAACATCTAGGGCCAACTCTGCCGCATAACTGAGAAATGTAAGCATCAGTAATTGATGTTCTAGATTATCTTAATGAATTTGCTGAAGTGGACACATGTATCCATGGAGAGAGATAAAAGCAAATGTAGGAAAGTTAAACACATGATAAAAAGTAACATCTCATAAACAACCCTAAATAATCCACAGCAGGCCTCAGAACTGCATCAACATTGGTAATCAAATGATTAATTATTGTTATGAATGAGAATAAAAAACATTGAGATGTGGTGATAGTCAGGATGAGGCTACTTGTTTCAAAATCTACGGGGATGTTTTAGTCATTCAACATTTCATCACTTTATTCCAGTATTTGGATTTCAGTGCCTTAAGATGAAGTTTACATATGTCTATAACCTTTGATTTACTGAAATATAGTTACAGTAAAAGCTGAGAAAAAACCTCTCGCTCATCAGACACTTTTACTTTTCTGACGTATTATATTGAGTGTGTCGAAAATGCTCAAGTCAAATATCTTGTATCCAAAATATTTACTCAAATTGCTCAAGTCATTCACAGTGGCGGAACAATTGCACATAGGGCCTCATGGCAAATACCGGTAGATAGGGCCCCCATGTAGCCTGCAAAGATCAGACTAGGGGCCCCACCTCAATAGAGCAGCGAGCTACAGATGTCACAAGCTGTTTTTACAAATCCATTCTTAAAAAATGAGACGGGACACCACCCCAGTTTTTGGATATGTTAAAAACAGACATTGAGTCTTTCTAAAACTGTAAATGTCATAGTGGTGAGTTCTGTCATTTTTTTATATATATAACATGGCGAAGATGCCACTAATATCAGTTTTTCATAGGAGCTGTGGAAGTCACACAACAGTGGGTTTTAAAAAATCGTTGTGACCAAATGAGGCAGAATACCATCCCAGTTTTTGAATATGTTAAGAAAAGACATCTAATCTTTCCAAAACTGTTGATAATACGTTGGTGAGTCATGGCAAACATGGCAAAGATGGCACCAAGTTTCAGTTTTTCCATTTTAAAGACTTCATATCTTCTAAACTGTTCATCGCAGAAGATCAGTTTTTCAACACAACATGCACAGAATGGTTGGGAACATACATTGTCCATATCAAACCTCTGTCTTTAAAACAGCGCTTACCTTCAAAGATGCCCACAAATTCAAAGGTGAGACTTTTTCAAGCAACTTTAAGCCCCCAGAAAACGGCCGTAAGTGACAAGAGTGTGTGTGAAAATCCACATTTCACAAGTACATGTTCCAAATGTTACCCCTTGAAATTTGTAAGTACCTACTNAACATAGTTTTTTTAGATACGGCAATTTGAAAGTGGACTCTTTGAGACCTCTGTTCAAAACGAGTCAGGGGGGGTACCTGACCAGAACATTAATGGCAAATCTATGAGGAGTTGGCCGTTATAATTTTGTCCTATTGGGACGTTCGTGAACCTCCTTGATTTTTTTCTGCCAAATCTGAGATGGTCGTGCGGGATGATTCGGAGATTTGGTGTGGAATGACCCTTTACTTCTTTCATTGTTCTCATATTTTGTTTCTTTGTTTTTCCTTTTTCTATGACAAATTGTATCCTGATTGACATCAAGTCTTATTTTATTTTTACATGTGAGTTAGTGAAAACACAACGTAGAGCATTTCGACTTTCAATTTTTATAAGAGAATATCTTGGAAAACCTCCATCACTGGTCCAATCACACACATTCATACATGAAAAGGGGCTTCTCCATGGTCTGCCATTTTGAATATCCAGATATAGACATTTTTATCTGCAGAAATGACTTCACTTTGGTCATACTACGCAGTAAATATTGGTTTATTATTTAGTGAAAAGAATAAATCTGGCAATAGGCAGCACAGTCTGAATGAGAAGCATGGTTGCAATACCTACTCTGGCCACCATCCTATAGTGCACCTTTAAAAGGGCATTTTACCTGCAGCAATGTGACATCATCTTCCATCTCCTCCTCTATGACTCTGATTGTGTCTGAAAGTGAGGAAATCTCTCTGCTTCTCAATCTTCTCCTTCATCACCTGACTCTTCTGCTCCTCTTCCTCCCTCAGTGCAGCTATCCTGGCTGCCTCTTCATCTTGTAGAAATTGGTGAAGCTTTTTGAATTCTCCCTGGATATCAAGCTATGTTTCTTCAACTTGTGTCTGCATTGAAACAAGCAATGAAAATCACTTTTAAGCAGTGAAGGGCAACCTTGTGGATCCCAAATGACCTAGTTTAACCGGTCCAATTAGGCCATTTGGAATATGTGTATGCTCAATGTCAATTTTGTTGCTGTGGTTGTCTTGTCTCTTGTCTCTTGTGGTTTTATTGTAATGTATCTTTTTAAGTCGCCGTCTTGGTCAGGACTCCCTAGAAGAAGAGTTAGTCAAGAACTCAAAGGGAATTTCCTGGTTAAATAAAGATTAAAAAGTGGATCGCACTCGGGTTCTTCTTTTCTTCTTTTTTATTTTTTATTTACATAGCAGCAGAAGTGTAGACAAACGTTTCGGCTGTTGCCTTCGTCAGTGGCAACAGCCAAAACGTTTGTCTACACTTCTGCTGCTATGTAAATACAAAATAAAAAAGAAGAACCCGAGTGCGATCCACTTTTTCACCTTCCAAGTTATTCAACTGGAGACGCACCACACGGAAGAGCGTGGTGTATGAACTACTACTTCTGCAAATAATTTAAGATTAAATAAATATAAAAAAAAAATAAAAAAAATATGTGGTAGGATTAAACATAGCTTCTGAATGTTTTTAAGCTAATACATACAGGTACGTGCCAAATTCAGTAGGCCTACTACATATTATTTACAGAATGTCTCACCTTAAGGTGTGCAGATGTTTCAACATACTGATGTTTGACTTTCGTAAAGGTTGACAATTTCTCTCTCAAAGGAAGAAGCTTGATTATCTCCTAGAAAAACACAGCCTTAGAAACTGGACTCAGATGCTGCCATCTGCTGTTGTAATATAAACACTACAAGACTAAAAAAATCACTCAAACACACAACACTAGAGCAATACTTCAAATTCTGCCTTATTTATTTAAGCGCACACATTAAACATTATGCAAACATGCAATTGATCAAATGTGCAAATGAGAATCGTGTCTACTTTTTCGAGTCAAAGACAGAAACAAAAACATGAGCGAGAGAGAGACAGGGAGAGAGAGAGAGAGAGAGAGAGAGAGAGAGAGAGAGAGAGAGAGAGAGAGAGAGAGAGAGAGAGAGAGAGAGAGAGAAAGAGAATGTGCATGACTACAGTCGACTAGTCACTCTGTCTCCGCTCCTTCCAGACTGTGTTTCAATATCCTCGAACTACCGTTTTAGAGAGAGAGAAGGGATACATTCTCACCTTGTATTCTTCTGCTACCTCACCAATGGGACTGAAGTTGTGGCCTCTGTGTGTAGTTTTGAGTTTATGCTATGCAAACACACAGTGGTGTAGTCTACTTTTTTATGGTGGGTATACTGTATATTTGAGCATTTTTTGAAGTGGGTATACTGTATATAGCCTATTTGTGCTATTCAAAATAATGGATCAATCAATTTTAAGTGGGTATACTGAAATGCCTGACATTTTGAAGTGGGTATACTCAGTATAGCCATGTTCTACGTAGACTACGCCACTGCAGACACACCAGCTGTTCATCATCCTGGCAGAAGAGCTTGAGTTTCTCACTGTGCAGTGAGAGATGAGGACGCGAATAACCCTGTGAAACCTGAAACATGAAAGCAATGAGAGAAAATTCTAATTTTTTGGAATTTGCTTCAATATTGGTCCCTTATAAGAAATGTAAAAAAACCAACTACATTGTGTTAAGGTCACTGAGATATTTAATGCATCATCTATGATGCATCAGGCTTTTAATTAATGAAAATTCCAATTTCATGACCATTGAAAAATGACTTTTAATGCATTTACAACTTTTTTTTTTATTTAAAAAAGTTGTCAGACAATTTAATTTGAGGATTATCTTTAAATATTTAGTGAGATCCTGCCATTTTTTTTAAGCCTATCATTGTTTTAGCAGGACCATATTTTACATTTCCCACAGCCTGGTTGGGTAATTTTTTTTAAATCTATGTAAAAACATAGCTGATCGAATGCTTAACAACCTATTTATGAGTGTAAAATAGATCATTATTCATTTTTGATGTGTAATTTGAATATATGGGTCCATTACTACAATTGGACCATTTCTCCTTTCACTTCAATGCATTTTTTACGAGATCATAATTTCAACATTTTGCATTACATTTTCAAAATTGCAAGTAAAACCTGTGTCTTAAGGCAATATCTTTGTCTTGAAGTAAAACAACTTGTGTGTTTTGTTAAACGATCGTCGTGGTATGCTTTGTAAGTTTCCCTATGGAGCAAATGCATTGATGGCTGACTTCCTGCCACCGCCGGATGGTGCTTATATGTTTCATCAGTTTTAGCACAATCTCTCTGCAACACGGTGTAAAAATATAAACTCTTCCTTGATTAATTGCACAAAGCAAGTGTTCAAATTAAAGGATGTAGAGTTATATTTCGGAAATTTGTACACAAACCTTTTGCAATTTGACGATATCTCAGCGTCGGTCAGGGAAACCGCTTCTACTCCATTTTTGCATTTTTCGCCGAGCTGTGATCAACTTGTTGTTGACCGCTGCTCTCTTGTGGCGGTTTCCGTGTACTGCAGGACGTTTGGAAATGACACGCAGGATGTTTTTGAGATGGATTTTTTTGTGTGTCAGCGTGGAGAGGGCTTTGAATTTGATGCATCCGGCGCGATAGGGTTAAGAGCGAATCGCACGGCCCTATTAATTTTGTGCATGTGAAGTGTCAAATCGGGTCGTAGCACTGCTTTAACCCCTTAATGCACGCAGTACCTCCTGTGGCACGCTGTAATAGACATTGAAAGTTAACTACTCTAGTACTACACTACTATGACGGTGCACAGGGCCTTTAGTAATGCATTACGACTTGGTCATTCCCATTCTGGTAACGGCTCATTTATGATGCCGTGTCTTAAGGGGTTAACTGTGCGATTTAGTCACGAGGCGCGACCAGAATTTCAAACAGTTTTGAATTTCTTGCAATCCTGCAATTGCACGATCGTGAGGCGAAATCGTGTGTCGTTACCCCATGTACACTGCACGATGCGAGAATCACGATTGACCTGCGATTGAGCAAGAAATCAGCCTGACTCCCAAAAAGTTGTGCGAGTGACAAATCGTGGCCAAATCGGGGCAAAAGTCGCACAGTGTGAGCCCAGCTTTAGTATTTCTCACAGAGGTTCCTCAACACCAGGTTTGATGGTGGTTGATCCTTGGCACAGTGTTGTCGGCAGACAGGACATTCCCTTATGCCACAGCTGTTCCAGAATTTGTCGAGGCATTCTTTGCACACACTATGCGAACATCCCATAACAACAGTTGTAAAATAGTGTGCAGCCTACCTATCAACCCAAGTCTTCAAAGATAATATGAAGATGTTGTTCTTTCTTCAATCGAAAGTGTCATATCAGAAAGACCTATGGACTGCAGTCAGAGACAGAATAACGCAAAGGTTAGATAAGGCCACCAGCCAGGCCCCCCCTGACTGGACAAAGGATATAAACACATTGCTGAGGGCAGTATTGCGGATACAGTAATACAGTAAAAAAAAACATCTATTGTTAATACCCATCTCTGTAGTTGCAGACTTAATTAATAGCTTGGAGTTACTGTTTATGTAACTTTGAAGAATTATTTTGTTTCTGGGGGGGGGGGGGGCTAAAACAACCTGTAGCCAAGGGCCCCCGGGTCAACTTACAGTAATCCGGTAATACGGTAATGCTTTGAAGTGTGTGTGTGTGTGTGTGTGTGTGTGTGTGTGTGTGTGTGTGTGTGTGTGTGTGTGCGCGTGCGTGCGTGCGTGTGTTGCTTTTGCATGTCATGTGCGGTTGTGTGTTAATACGTGTGTATGCTTGCATTAGGTGTCCGTTGGTATGTTGATTGTGCATGAAGTGTGTGTAAGTCAATACCATGTCTCACATGACCCTTCACGGTAATGTTGAAGAAAAGAACCGATTCCTTGTACAACAAAAATTGTAATACCAGTTGAGTTGGTAGGTGAAAACATAGGCTACATTACAGGCACGTGCACTCCAATACGGCAGGGGAGGCACGGCCTCACCAGCCACACCTGAGAATGATGAGCTGCAGTAAATGTGAATAATAGTAACAATAACAGCTATTGTTTTCGAGCATCTGCACCATAACTACCATTTGAGCAGTATTTAAGCAGTTTCACTCATTTTCAATAATTTCCGTGGCCAAAATCGTAATATTTGCCCATTTCATGTCAAATTGCTCCGAATACGCTGAATTTGGGGCAACTCTGAACTGGCCTCACCCCGGATTGCGCAATCCCTCGTTAACAAGCTTGAGCGCATGCGCCATTTTGCTCGTTCTGTGAACGCAACCTGGTAATATTGTATTAAACGTTTTTATACACTTAATAGAAGTATGTATGGTGTGCCCTCATTTCCTGATATTTTTGTTACTATTATCTACGTGTGATTATCATTTCTTTACTCTTAACGCTTTGGCTTAACGCCCACTGAAAGGTACAGTGGTGAGGCGAGCAGTAGCCTGGCCGCAGACTCCTTCTGGCGTTGAGAGTCTTGCTGGCCAGTTACGTCATAGCGAATCTGAAGTTCACAATACAGTCAGTCGGTGTTGTTGGCTAGCTTGTTCACTTTGACTGCTACAAGTGGATTTCATAACGAAACTAGACTGCCTGTGCAGTCGCCTTCGACTGCTTAAGGTATATCCCCGAAACGCGACGCTTCCAGTCCCCCATCATTCCTACCACTCCCGTCCACCATTTCGTAAACGTATATGATGCATACAGACGTGACATGACGTGCATAGGCTTAAAACCAAACGACTATTGTGAAAATGAAGCAAAAAATGGGGCAAATGGTAATGCTGTTTTAATGGTTCAGTGGATATTTACCACATTAGGTACAGTGTAATAACCAGTGTAACAATATTTAATACAATGTAATTTTTTTACTTATATCATGTGTTTGTGCATAAGTGGTATTACATGGTATTGCATATTGTTACACTGTTATTACACTATATTACATGGTATTGCATACTGTGTGTCTGTGTTCACAAAAAGTCAAAATAAGGAAATAAAAGAAAATATTTATTTTTGTACTTTTCATAATATTTAACATTTCTAAGTCCGTAATGTATTTCTATTTTTGTATTCATCCTCCAGACGCACTTTATTTGCTGTTATTTTGAGTTTCTTTGTTGTACCTTTATTTTGACGTTGTCCTGTCTAAACATGTTGCTATATGTCACTTCCCGTTTGGAGTACAAAGAAATTCATGAATGAAAGCGGTAGCGTGTGAGTGAGTTGCTCCACGCAAGGTTCAAGTTCAAGTGCGCTTTTCAAGTCAAAGGAAGCGTTAAAGTTGTAAGCTTTTTAAGAAGAGTATCCTGAAGTCTCCAAGTCCATTCTTAGTCAACAAGCGGGAAAAGTGGTATGTGTAACTTGTCTTTTGTCATTTTCATTTTGTTTATGTCTTATGGTTTTGGTGTTTGAGAGCATATGATTTAGTCCTGTGTTTTTTGTTTGTCTTTTAGTTCTACGGTGTTTTCAGTGTTTCAACGTCGTATGAATGAGTTGGTGCAAAATAAACATCAGTAAACCTGGACCTCGACTTTGCCTGTTGACTGGGAACGGCATAGTAGAACACTTCAGCTTCGGTGAAGGCGAGGACGAGAAGAGTGGCTACACCTGCGTTCCGAAGTCACCAAGGAAAGAGACTTTGTTCCGCGGGCAGGTGGCTGCTTTCGTTTGCAAGTGTTCCGTCCGTGTTGCCGAAACAAGGAGAAGAAGATTATACGGCGCGAGCGAGCAAGCAAGCAAGACTCGCATTTCGTGCCTTTGAAGTGGCGCGGGTCCAAGAACTGCTCCAAGGTAAAAAGTACGCTGCTTTTCCCCTTTCATTTGCCCTGCGTTGTCGTGGACATTGAGAGGGCATTCTCTTATGGACTTAACCGTCCGCGATTTCAAGACTTTCTAAGAAAAAAGGGAAAGAAAATACTGAAATGAAACAATGGACATTTTGTACTGCTACTGAATGATTGAAATAATGGCTATGTTGGTTATTTGAAAATGTGTCTGTGTTTGTATCATGTTTGACAAAGGGGTTATGGTTACCAGTGTTTATGGTGTAGGCCTATGTGTTTAAAATGGTTGAATGGAAGATGTGTGAATGAAGTTGAAGCAATTTAAATTTTGAAGCACTTTTCTTAAAAGGAAAAAAATCATCTTTAAAAAGAAAATAATAAGAAAAGCTCATCTTCAATTTAAGTAGCTCACTGGTTAATAGGCTAGTATCTTGGTGTAGGCCTACTGCAATCACTGTAGTCCATCATGGCTGATGCACAAGAGGCCACATTACCTCCCACAAATATTGAGACAATTCCTAATTCAGAGAAAGATGTTGTAGTGCAGGCTGAACATAAAGGAGATAAGGAACAAGATGAGGGGGCTAAGCAAGGTCAGCCTCAATCCAAAGTTGAAGAAGTCCAAGACCTCAGGAGAAGTAGCCGGTCACGAACTCTCTCTGAAAAAGGAAAAGCACTGCAACATGAAAAATTGGATCAGTTACATAAAGCCTTTGAAAGAATGTACAAAAGGTGGAAGTACCATGTAAATGGCTTAAAAAGGTCTCTGAAAGTTAAAGAAGACACTGATTTTATTAAAGAAGTCATTAATGCCATTAATGCCACAGTGAGAGAACTAAGCCAAGTGTATGACAAAATCAGAGTGATTGCTGTCCCGGACCTGGAGATTAGAAGGAGAAATGATGCTTGTCTGGCAATCACCAGGACAGCAAATGAGAAGGCCCAATGTTTCATCAATTCAGAAGGCGACCCAGAAGATATTCCTTGGCCAGACTCAGAATCAGTATTTAATGCCACTGTATCTAGTATTACCTCCGCACGATCCATGGATATCTCCAAAGCATCAGGAAGATTATCATGCAAGTCATCAGTGAAAAAACAAGAAGCAGCAGCTGAAGTAGCTGCAACACATGAAGTTTTGGAAATAATGAAGACGCAGCATCAACATGAGGAAGAGATACGGATGCTTGAGGCAGAGGAGAAAAGAAAGATGGCTGAAAGAGAAGTTGAGGAAAAGGAAATGGAAGCAGAGCTTGCGAGAAAAAGAGCTGAGTTTGTGGCAGAGAGTACAGCAAGGAAGATGAAAATACAGGAGAGAGAAAAGGAAGTTGAGCGTTTACAGGGACTGAAAGAACATAATGCAGCACAAGCTAAGCTGAAGATTTATAGTGAGAGCATGTATGGTAGTGAGGATGAAGTTACTGCCGCTCCTCAAGAAAATGTGAATGTTCATGTTCCTCCTTTAAGTTTACCTTGCTCTAGCACTCGCCCCTTAAGGGCATCTGAGCGCAAAACCTCTCCAACCCCCTTGCCTGCCTCTCCACAAGTACCTGCTGTTCACGCCAGCACACCTCAACCACATGATACTATGTCTTGTGAAGCATCTAATGATCTTGTCAAAACACTTGCTGAAGCCATAACTGCTAATAGAATTCCCATTCCTGAGCCTGCTGTTTTCTTTGGTGACCCCCTACAGTTCACTGATTGGAAGTTGTCCTTTAAGACCTTGATAGACCGTAAGAATCTTCCTGTTCAAGAAAAGCTGTTCTTTCTTCGCAAGTATGTGGGTGGCCCAGTGAAGAAAGCCATTGAAGGTTACTCCTTACTTGGAACCGAAGGTGCTTACTGTGCTGCTTGGGAGATCTTAGAGGACCGTTTTGGGAATTCCTTTGTCGTGGGCAAGGCGTACCGTGACAAGATCCAGTCGTGGCACAAGATTTCTACCAAGGACGGCAGAGACCTGCGGGAATTTGTTGACTTCCTGACAAGTGTAGAGACAGCCATGCCACATGTGCAGGGCCTACAAGCGTTGAATGACTGTGTCGAAAACCAGAGAATCGTAGCCAAGTTGCCAGAGTGGCTAAGCTCACGCTGGAACAGATCAGTCACCATGTTCCAAGAAGAGCATAAAGTTTTCCCTGATTTTAAAGTTTTTGTTAAGTTTTTAAGCAAAGAGGCTAGAATTGCCTGCAACCCAATCACTTCACTCCAAGCAATAAAGCCAGTCGAGCATGACCAGTCCAAGACACATGACAACAGCTACAAATTCCAGAGAAATCACACTTCAACTGCCAAGACCTTTACTACCAGCTCTAGTGAAGATTCTAACACCTGTTTATTCTGTAACCGATACGGCCATACTGTTCATGAGTGCCGCAAGTTTATGGAGAAAACATTGGAAGAAAGAGTTAAGTTTGTGCTGATGGAAAGATTGTGCTTTGGATGCCTCAAGCTTGGCCATATTTCCAAAAGTTGCAATGCAAGGTGTGTGTGTGACAAATGTGGCAAGCGTCACCCAACCTGTTTGCATGAGGATCGTGTAAAGGGAGATCAGGAACATCCATCACAGTCACAGACAGAAGTAACAGAAGTAACATCTAATAGGGTCATCCAAGATAAACGAAGCACTCACACATCCTCTATCCTTCCAGTGTACGTCTCCAGAATAGACAATCCAGACGAAGAGGTGTTGGTATACGCACTGCTTGATAACCAAAGTGATTCCACCTTCGTTATAAAGAGTGTAGCAGATGAGCTGCGTGCTAACCAAGAACCTGTCCAACTAAAAATCTCAACAATGACATCTAAAGCACAAGTTGTCTCCAGCCATAAGCTGCAAGGGTTACAGGTGAGAGGTCTGATGTCTAGGGAGAGAGTTAGACTCCCCTTATCTTACACCAGGGACTACATACCTGCAAACAGATCTCATATACCTACCTGTGCCACTGCAAGGAATTGGCCTCATCTACAACATGTGGCTGACGAAATGCCTCCTGAGCTTCCCTGTGAAGTGGGATTGCTCATTGGCTATAACTGTCCTCAGGTCTTGCTCCCCAGAGAGGTGCTGAGTGGTGAAGAAGGCCAGCCATTCGCCCTGAAGTCCGTTCTGGGTTGGAGCATTGTTGGCTCCAGCAACCTGGTTCGGGACCGTGAGAATGGAAGTGCCGTAACCCATCGCACTATCAGTAAGCAAGTACCACCTGTCATTACCCCTACTCACAGACTCTGGTCTGAAGTCCACCATGTGCACTGCAGCAAAGTAAAGGAGATCCTGGCCTCTGTCGATGAGGAAAAAGTCATGTCGCAAGATGATGTGACGCTTCAGATGCTGGTGAAGAAAGGCCCAAAGTCAAAAGAAAGTGGTCCTCCAGAGAGTTCACTCCCTCTAAAGAGAAAGAAGAGGCAAGACTTACCTGAAGAAGAGAAGGTTATGGTGGGAGGACAAGATGGAGACCCAGAGTGGAGAAGACGCCAAGTCCATTCCACAAGGATGAAGATGCAGACGTCTTCCTGGAAACACATGGAGTGCTCTGATTGGAGAAAAGACATTAAGTCCAAAGTGAAACCCAAACGTTGTGCCAGAAGGGCCAAAAATCGTAAGAAAAGATCTGAGAAATCTGTGACACTTGAGAAGAAGAAAGCCGATGATGAAATGAAAAAGAAAGTGGTCAAAGAAAAGCACTTTACCAGAATGTATTGGCGTACGCCAGTTGATGTGCAAGCAACACTGCATCATGTCCAGCACAGAGATATTGGTTAGTTGCACAACACTACATAGTGAAGGCACATATGCACAAGGCAGTTAATCTACGCACAAGACAAAAGCACTACTTGAAAGTGATAAAGTAATTCATGAGTTTTATTCTAAAATAATTAAAGTAGATTTTAATATAAAGAATTCAATTAAAGGTTAAGTTTTAAGAGTGTGAATGACTGAGTGTGAGTGTATGAGTGCTGTATGAATGAAATGTCTGTCTAATCACACATAGTGTGATGGTGGGAGTGTGTCTGTGTTCACAAAAAGTCAAAATAAGGAAATAAAAGAAAATATTTATTTTTGTACTTTTCATAATATTTAACATTTCTAAGTCCGTAATGTATTTCTATTTTTGTATTCATCCTCCAGACGCACTTTATTTGCTGTTATTTTGAGTTTCTTTGTTGTACCTTTATTTTGACGTTGTCCTGTCTAAACATGTTGCTATATGTCACTTCCCGTTTGGAGTACAAAGAAATTCATGAATGAAAGCGGTAGCGTGTGAGTGAGTTGCTCCACGCAAGGTTCAAGTTCAAGTGCGCTTTTCAAGTCAAAGGAAGCGTTAAAGTTGTAAGCTTTTTAAGAAGAGTATCCTGAAGTCTCCAAGTCCATTCTTAGTCAACAAGCGGGAAAAGTGGTATGTGTAACTTGTCTTTTGTCATTTTCATTTTGTTTATGTCTTATGGTTTTGGTGTTTGAGAGCATATGATTTAGTCCTGTGTTTTTTGTTTGTCTTTTAGTTCTACGGTGTTTTCAGTGTTTCAACGTCGTATGAATGAGTTGGTGCAAAATAAACATCAGTAAACCTGGACCTCGACTTTGCCTGTTGACTGGGGACGGCACATACTGTTACACTCATTATTACACTGTACCTGATATTGCATATTGTTACACTGGTATTACACTAGTATTACATAGTATTAAATATTGTTACATTGGTTATTACACTGTACCTAATATGGTAGATTCACTGAAATGGTGAACCATTAAAATAAGGTGTTACCGTGCAAATCAATCCACCCAGTCAGAAGTTATGGGCCAAATGAAAATTCCGCCATTTTGAAAGTGTTGTCTTCCAAACTCGAATCAGTTCATGAACCTACCCTAGAGCATTCACAAACAAAATCTGGGACAAATCCATCCACCCGGTCAGTAGTTATGGGCCAAACAATAATTCGAGGTAATGGTGGAAAGCTCGCACATCCACAAGAACGTCTGACCTGGGAGCAGGACCACAAGTGACTAGATGATTCAGAGAAAAAGTCCGCTGCACGACCAGGATTTCTTTTGCTCCCAATATTTTATTTTTCCGTGACGTTTCGGGTTTTACCCCTTCTTCAGACGTGACAATACATAGGAAGTACACCCCATATATACAAATTCCAGGTGATCACATGATCCCATTGCAGGTGTTAACAATTACTATGAATAAATTGGCTCCCAAGTCCCACCACTCATTACTCACAGAGCTGATGACATCACACATATTTTACAAATGACACTCCCCTACAAACACAGGTGACACTATATACATATGTTCATATACAACAGGAATTTGTTCATATACAACAGGAATTTGCATATGTGATGTGGTGTCTCCTGAAACTGTGCGCAATAGGACTTCTCTTCACATGCCCCCTTGATGGACTTATTATTATTACTTGTGCCAATATTTTTGACTACTTTTGATTAATCTTGCCAACATGTATATAATGGGGAATGGTATTTCAAGCACACTTGCCTTTTTTCATGCATTTATTTATGTTTTACTTTTATTTTTTTTCCACAATCTAGCATTCCTTATGGGTTTTCCTGTTGTATATGAACATATTGTAGCGCCGAGCGGTAGCCACTTCAAAAAGGATGTCGGAGGCAGCAGATACAGTGTAGCGTTTTCTTTATTACCTGCTCTCTCACAGATTAAAACGGGCAAAAGGAGGTGTCCCACAGAAAACAATAAACACTACTCAGTCTTCACTATCTAAAAACACTCGTACCCACTCGCACACGTCTACTCTCAAATTAGTTTCTCTCAGCTCTGCCTAACCGTTATGAACGTTATCGATAACTTGTCAATCACCCCGCCCCTTATCAATACCCATCCTATCTAATTCCTTAATTATTCCCGCCCGGACACCTCCCCCCAATCAAAACCCACCCCAAAACTCATTGGCACACACAAAATTCTAGAAGACACACAAGGGAGTGGGGAACAACATTCACGCGCACAGATACACACACATTCACTATTCACACATACAGATAGACAGAGAGGGAATCCTATGGGGAAACACACACACACAGTCCACTCAAGGGGCTCGGCGCTACACTGCCCCCCCCTTTAAGTTTCCTCGTCCCGAGGAAAGGAGAATCACCGGGGCTGACGCAGCTCTCTCCGGGGCCTCAGGTTGTAGCGTTGGGACTGTGGTGGAGTTGTAGGAAGAACAGCGCCCAGGGGTGTCGTCAGGGTGTCTGCTGGTGCAGGAGGCTGACGGCTGGACCGGCGCCGGGTACCGGTTCCCCTCTTCCTCGGACGGACGACCGGCACTGGCGGGGATGCAGAGGGGTGTGATGGCTGGTCATCCCGGTCATCGGGCTGGCGCTGACGGCGACGTTCTCTCGGGTGGACGTCAGGCACTGGCGGGGACACGGCGGGGGATGTCGCCGACGTACCCTCTGGTTGGCAGGCACGGGTGGGGACATGGCTCCGCTGGACCTCCTCCGGCTGCTGGTGACCTGCATAGGAGAGATTGAGCTGGGCTGTTGCCCAGCTTGGCGGTCCCCGGAGGGTCTCCGCCCTTCACCCCTAGCTGCGTGTTCAGCCCATCGGGGTTCAGGACGGTTACCCCCAGGAGACCGCTGTGGAGATGTCCGCACAAACGGTTGTCTGTCACCAAGATAGGGGGCCAGCCTATCCCGGTGTAGCACTACACACCTCCCCCCAGGTTTCCTCCGGACCCGGTATGTCACCTCCCCCACCCGCTCCACTACGTATGACGGCCCCTCCCAGGCACAGTCAAGCTTAGGTGATCGTCCCTTCTGCCGTTTTGGGGCATAAACCCAGACCAACTCGCCCCCAGTGAAGTCCCGCCCTCTACTGTGGTGGTCATAGGCTCTCTTCTGGCGAACCCCCGCTTGGATGGCCTGTTGCCGGGCAAAGTTCCTGGAGCTGGTGGGCATACTCCAGTCCAGGGGGAGCTTGAGGCGCATCAGGGGGCTGGCCCATCAGGAGTGAAGGTGGAGTGCGCAACTCTCTACCCAGCATGAGCAGCGCAGGCGTGCATCCTGTTGTTTCTTGCACAGCGCTGCGGCTTGCCAGCAGGACAAGGGGAAGTTGGAGATCCCAGTCTTTTTGGTCCTGCTGCACGCACAAGGCTAGCTGAGTGGCGAGAGTGCGGTTGTAACGCTCCACAAGCCCATCACTCTGTGGGTGGAGAGGGGTGGTTCTGGTCTTCCTGATTCCCATCTGCTCGCAGAAGTCAGAGAAGACACGGGATTCAAAGTTTCGCCCCTGGTCGCTGTGAATTTCGCTGGGCATTCCAAAGCGCGCAAACATGCCCTGCAGGAGCGCTTCTGCACAGGTACTTCCCTCCTGGTTTGGCAATGCATACGCCTCTGGCCACTTCGTGAAATAATCGATAGCTACGAGGACGTACTGGTTTCCCCTAGGTGTTTTTGGGAAGGGTCCGAGCACATCCACAGCGACCCGGTCCCTGGGACACCCCACCATTCTCTGCTGCAGTGGGGCATGGGAGCGCCCTGTTGGGCCTTTGCGGGCGATGCAGGGGTCACATCTGCGGCAGTAGGACTCCACATCTCTCCGGCAAGTGCTCCAATAAAACTCCTGCCGCACACGCTTAAGGGTCTTCTTCACTCCGAAGTGTCCCACACCAGGCTGCCCATGCATCGCACCCAGGACTGAGCCATGGCAGGACTTGGGGACTACAGTCTGCCACCACGCTCGTCCTGTCTCCGGCTCCACAAAGCGCCTCTTCAGCACACCAGCCTGCAGAGTCAGCCCGTCTTGCATGGACCAGAGAGCCCGCACTGTGAGGCCATGTGCAGCCGCATCCTCCCAGGGTGGCCGTCGCCCCGACTCCAGCCAGCCTATAACAACGAGGAGCTCTGGATCCCTCCGTTGTTCTGCAGCCCAGGTTAGGCTGGAGTCAGGCAGGATGGCTCTGCACTCAACTGTGGGTGGTTCCTCCCCCAGGTCTTCGGCTACCACGCCCTCTTCACCGCTGGAGAGCCGTGCACACTGTGGGCAGGATGGTGGGCAGCTACGTCGGGACAAGCTGTCGGCGTTTTTGTGGCTCTCCCCTTTCCTGTGCTGTATGGAGAACTGGAACGCCTGCAGCTGTTCAATCCAGCGGGCTACCTGTCCCTCAGGCTCTCGGAAAGACAGCAGCCAGCGCAGGGAAGCGTGATCGGTGCGTACCACAAATGGGAGGCCACACAGGTAGTGCCTGAAATGCCGCACAGCCTCCACAACAGCCAGCAGTTCTCTTCGAGTAACACAGTAGTTGCGCTCTGCCCGGTTGAATGTTCTACTGTAATACTCAATCACTCTTTCCCCCTCTGCTGTCTCTTGTGAGAGGACTGCGCCCAGGCCCACATTACTGGCATCGGTGTCTAGGATGAAGGGGAGCTTTGGGTCTGGGGCAGCGAGGATGGGGGCATTGCAGAGGACCTGTTTCAGCGCATCGAAAGCCAGCTGTTGTTCCGGGCCCCAGTGAAACCTCTGTTCTTTCCGCGACAGCTGATGGAGTGGGGCGGCCAGAGTAGCGAAGCCTGGGACAAACTTTCCGTAGTAAGAGGCAAGCCCAAGGAAAGACCTCAACTGTCTCAAGCTGCAGGGGGTGGGCCAGTCACGCACAGCCTCTGTCTTCCTGCCCTCCGTAGCGACACCCTCTGCGCTCACCTGATGTCCAAGGAAGGTGACAGTTTGCTGCATGAGCTTACACTTGTCCGGGTGCAGCTTGAGGCCAGCTTCAGCTATCCGGGAGATGACCAGGTCAAGGTTCTGAAGTGCTGACTCGAAGTCCTTCCCATGGACCAGAAGATCGTCGAGGTACACCAGGCAGGCTTCTTTCGGCACCCCCTGCAACACTCGCTCCATCAGACGCTCGAAGGTGGCAGGAGCGTTACACAGACCGAATGGCATGGTCTTGAATTGCCAAAGCCCAGAGCCGGTGGTGAAGGCAGTCTTGGGTTTGGCGTCGTCGCTCAGGGGCACCTGCCAGTAGCCTGACTGCAGGTCCAGGGAAGAAAACCACCGAGAGCCGGAGACCTGGTCGAGGGACTCATCTATCCGGGGCAGGGGGTAGGAGTCCTTGACGGTGACATCATTGACCCGGCGGAAATCAGGGCAAAACCGCCACTTGCCATCTTTCTTGGGGACGAGGACGACCGGGGAAGTCCAGGGGCTCTCCGAGGGCTCAATCACATCTGCCTCCTTCATCTCCTCCAGGCACTGTTCTGCAGCCAGCCTCCGGGCATAGGCTAGGCGTCGTGCACGCTGGCGAATCGGCCTGGCATCACCAGTGTTGATGTTGTGCTGCACTAGCTGGGTCAGCCCGACGTCACTTGGGGAGGCAGCGAAGGCGGCGTGGTGGCGCTCCAGCACAGCCCACAGCTTCAGCTTCTGTGACTCATCCAGGCCCTCGCTATTGTCCCGCCACAACTGCTGCACCACCTGCTCCAGCACGGGCACACTGCTGGCCGGCGTCACGGCCTTCGGGTCGACGGTCACGGAGGGCTGCTGGCTTGGAGAAGGATGCACTGGAGGGGTTACTGGGGGCACTGTCGTCGGCTGCTGGTCGGCGACGTGAAGTAAGCCGACATGATGGCGGGATGGCAGCAGAGGTGTGGGGCTGAAAGACAGGGGCACTGCGGGCAATCCCGAGAGCTGGAGACATGCTGTGCTCAGGTCAATGACGGCGGCCCCTTCGCGCAGGAAATCCATCCCCAGCAGGCATCGCTCAGGCATGTCAGCGACCCAGACAGTGAACAGCACCGCACAACTGGCAATCTGAATTTCGACCTCGCATCGACCAACCATTGGGGCTTGCTCACCGGTGACAGTGGTTAAGGGGACATGACTGGGCTGAATGTCTCGGTTGACTAACAGTGCAACTATGGTGACAGTGGAGCCAGTGTCAATGAGAGCCATCAGGGAATGTCCATCTACACTAACTGGCACCCGACAGCACTCAACTGAGCATGGAGGGGAGGGGGAAACACTATGGGGAGACTCTGTACCACCTAGGCCAGAGGCGTCTCCTACTCTGGCCTGTTGTCGTTTCCCTGCGGTCGGGGGGCAGTGTCCGGCTTGGTGCAGTGACGACGCAGATGGCCACGCTCACCACAGCGCCAGCAAATCACAGCATCGCGATCCATGGTTTTGGGCTCAGCAGCAGTTGGCAGGGGAGCTCTCTCACTGGGGTACACAGCAAAGGTGCGTGGGTGGCCATTCCAACTCTTTTGGGGGGTATTGGGCTTTTCATTAAAAATCCCCTCAATGGAGAGTGACTGCTGCAATGCCTGTTCGAGGGTAGAGGGCTGCATAAGGCGGACTTGCTGTCGCAGTGCATCGGGGGTAAGGCCTCGGATGAAGGAATCTAATGCGAGAGCATTGCGGACCTCTGCACTAAAAGAGGGGTAGCTGCACTGGGCCAGATACCTAAGGTCAGCCATGAACACTCCCAATGGCTCCTTCACTCCACGCACTCGGTCCTGGAACTGCTGCCGGCGTGAGAGGGTAGATGTGGTGTCTCCAAACCGGCGTGACAGTGCAAGATGTAATTGAGCTGTGTTGGTCACATGAATTCCCTCTACATCTAAAAATATTTGCAGAGCATCTCCCTCTAACGATGCAGCTAAATGTCCAACTTTCTCATCTTCTGTCCACCCATTACATTTCGCCATTAATTCAAATTTCTTTTTAAATGCTTCGTAAGAGGAGGTGCCATCGTATCTGCCCATGGGAATGCTCCTCTTGTGCGCACAAGCAGGTGGTGTGGAGGGGGTATGGGTGATTGATGCAGACGTCCCCCAGTGCTGGCCAGACACTGGAGTGACAGTGCAAGAAGAGAGGGAAGAGTGGGGGTGAGACAGATGAGTGTTGGTGAATAACTGGGGCTGGGGAGCTGCTACACAGTGAAGATCTGTCACTGGCATGGTAGTGGAATGTAAGGGGAAGGGCTGCATGGCTTCGGAATGAACGGGGGCAGTCACTGCGTTGGAGTGCATCTCACGGTTAGCCATAATGCTAGTGGGTTTGGACGGGATTGGGACACACATGCTAGCTGGCTCGGCTGCAGGGAAACTCTGGGGTCTACAGAAACTCGCTGGGGGATTAAGGTGCGAGGGGAAAGTTGTTGTGTTGGTGGAGGTATTCGCTGCGTTTGGGAGACAACTGGGGTGTGACTGGGCACTGGGAAAGGCATTCATTTCACTAGCCACTCTCTCCGATAGCCGGTTAGCATTAGCCACAGGCAGGGCTATTGGGAGCTCGCTAACGCTAAAACCGGCTGTTTTCGCATCCTCCGGCAAAGAGGCAGAATGGTGGTGGATGTTACTAGCGTCCCCTCTAAACGGATTCGTAACTGCCCACTGTACGGTGTTTTCTGACTCAATGGGGGAGAACTCAAGGAAGGGATTCGTGCACGGAAGGCGGCTGGCTGATGGTGTGCTGGCAAGGCGGATGTTTTGGTTTGGCAGCTTCCGGTCTGGTGCGTCATGGTAGCTAGGGGCAACGGTAAACTCAGCACGAGCTGTCAGAGGCTTGTCAGAATGTTGCGTCCAGCGGGAAAAGTTTTCTGACAGGAATGGATTAGTAGACCTGCTAACGCTTTCCAACACGCTAACTTTTTCAACCTCAGGACTTCGGTTGTCCCGCTCATGTCGGAGCCTTTCCCTGACCTCATCTTCATAGAAAAGGGAGGATCTTACCGACATCGTACTCTGTCCTTGGCTGTCCATCCTTTTGGGCTACTATCGAGGCAATGGGGAATCCGGACTTCTGACACCAATGTAGCGCCGAGCGGTAGCCACTTCAAAAAGGATGTCGGAGGCAGCAGATACAGTGTAGCATTTTCTTTATTACCCTGCTCTCTCACAGAGTAAAACGGGCAAAAGGAGGTGTCCCACAGAAAACAATAAACACTACTCAGTCTTCACTAATCTAAAAACACTCGTACCCACTCGCACACGTCTACTCTCAAATTAGTTTATCTCAGCTCTGCCTAACCGTTCTGAACGTTATCGATAACTTGTCAATCACCCCGCCCCTTATCAATACCCATCCTATCTAATTCCTTAATTATTCCCGCCCGGACACCTCCCCCCAATCAAAACCCACCCCAAAACTCATTGGCACACACAAAATTCTAGAAGACACACAAGGGAGTGGGGAACAACATTCACGCGCACAGATACACACACATTCACTATTCACACATACAGATAGACAGAGAGGGAGTCCTATGGGGAAACACACACACACAGTCCACTCAAGGGGCTCGGCGCTACAGTATGTATATAGTGTCACCTGTGTTTGTAGGGGAGTGTCATTTGTAAAATATGTGTGATGTCATCAGCTCTGTGAGTAATGAGTGGTGGGACTTGGGAGCCAATTTATTCATAGTAATTGTAAACACCTGCAATGGGATCATGTGATCACCTGGAATTTGTATATATGGGGTGTACTCTCTATGTATTGTCACGTCTGAAGAAGTGGTGAAACCCGAAACGTCACGGAAAAATAAAATATTGGGAGCAAAAGAAATCCTGGTCGTGCAGCGGACTTTTTCTCTGAATCATCCAAACAATAATTCGGCCATCTTGAATTCAGCCATCTTGAAAGTGTTGACCTCCAAACTCGAATCAGTTCATGAACCTACCCTAGAGCATTCACACACCAAATCTGGGACAAATCCATCCACCCGGTCAGAAGTTATGGACCAAACAAAAATTCGGCCATCTTGAATTCAGCCATCTTGAAAGTGTTGACCTCCCAACTCGAAGCAGTTCATGAACCTACCCTAGAGCATTCACACACCAAATCTGGGACAAATCCATCCACCCGGTAAGAAGTTATGGATCAAACAAAAATTCGGCCATCTTGAATTCAGCCATCTGGAAAGTGTTGACCTCCCAACTCGAAGCAGTTCATGAACCTACCCTAGAGCATTCACACACCAAATCTGGGACAAATCCATCCACCCGGTCAGAAGTTATGGACCAAACAAAAATTCGGCCATCTTGAATTCAGCCATCTTGAAAGTGTTGACTTCCAAACTCGAATCAGTTCATGAACCTGCCCTAGAGTATTCACCCAAAAAATCTGGGACAAATCCAAACATCCGTTCAAAAGTTATCGCGTTAACACGAAAGACCTTACGCGGCGGCGGCGGACGTGGCGGATGCGGCGGCGGCGGTGCACACAAAACCATTACATCTCCGACGCCCCGCGTTTCGGGGATATAACTAAGAGCATTCTCAAAGTTGGATTTCCAAGGGGAATATATGTGATAAAGAATGGAGGACCGACAGAGCTGAAGGGTTTGCTACTGCAGGTGACCGGTCAGAAGATTAGAACTACCCGATCATTTCAAAGTGAGTGGTAGGCCTACAACAGAAAATATTTTTTGTTTCCCCTGTGTCTTGTTTGCAACCGGCGAGAATGTGTGGAAGACCATACGCATGGGATTTTACGACTTCACAATTCACTAAGGAGCCTCACGAAACACAAATTCTCGCGGTTACTCATATTCAATGCCAAATTGCTTTGGAGACGTTTGGGGCGTCTCGAATAGATGTGGTTTTGGATGAACAGCACCGGCTAAACTAACGTTAGCATGCACAACGCCAAAGTGATGGAGAACCGTGAAAGAGCGGCGCATGGACCCGATTTACGAGTTAAGGTAAGACCAGTGTTTCCTATGTGTGTGAAGCCTGTGTTTGTGAGACCCGTGGGGAGAGAGAGAATCCGCCGTGATTCTGTCCGGTGTGGTAGCTTTTGTGGTAGGCACCAGATTCTCATGTGCCCGGTAACTGTTTGTAAAGTTGAGTACAGGGTACCGTTGAGGTAAATCAAATATACCCGTGTAACTACAAGACTCTGATTTAATTCCAAAGTGTAGGCATAACAGAAATGACAGTCCCAAAATATTTGGTGACCATATCGAAGCTTGTGTAATATCTGTTTATGTTGACATTCGCTTCCTGCCACACCTTTGTCCCACATCGCTTGCCGTAGCCTCGTACAAGTAGATGTAGGCCTACATTTGCACGAGAATCCAGTGCGTATCACAAAAGCTATCACACCGGTTTGTTCGCCGTGGTGCTCAGCGGTCTATATGACACCATGTTTTGAATCCTGTGTGTCTTTCATTGAGCATCCGCCGTGATGCTCAGTCCACATTGGTGCTGCTGTGTGGTTTATGTGAGATCACTGTTTGAATCCTGTGTGTGTGTGTGTGAGAGCAGTGGGCTGTGAAGGAGCTTACACTCTCCACTACTCTCCCCTCCCCTCCCCTCCTCTTCTCCTCTCCTCTCCTCTCCTCTCCCCTCCTCCTCTCCTCTCCTCTCCTTTCCTCTCCTTTCCTCTCCTCTCCTCTCCTCTCCTCTCCTCTCCCCCTCTCCTCTCTTCTCTCCTTTCCTCTCCCCCTCTCCTCTCTTTTCCCATCTCCTCTCCTCTTCTCTCTTCTCCTCTCCCTCTCCTCTCCTTGAGCTCCTCTCCACTCCTCCTTTCTCCTCTCCTCTCCTCCCCTCTCCTCCTCTCTCATCTCCTCTCCTCTCTCCTCTTCTCTCCTCCTCTCCTCTCCCCTCCCCTTCTCTCCTCTCCTCTTCTCTCCTCTCCACTACTCTCCTCTCCTCTGCTCTGCTGTCCACATTGGTGCTGTGTGGTTTATGTGAGACCACTGTTTGAATCCTGTGTGTGTGTGTGTGTGTGTGTGTGTGTGTGTGTGTGTGTGTGTGTGTGTGTGTGTGTGTGTGTGTGTGAGAGAGAGATCTAATAGCATTTTCTCTGCGGAAATGCAGTATGTCAAAATATGTAGGCCTACCTTATGTTAAGAAAGCTGCTATGACATATGGAACTTGTCGGTAGGCCTATTTGGCAATTATTTATTTGAAAATCTGATATTGAAAAAGTTACTGCCTCACCAGCCATAAATCCCACCGCACGTCACTGCAACAGTATCTGTCAAACTTTGTGTTGATTTTTTCTTGTCTTGCCACTAGAGGGCGAGCAATGACAATAACAGTCATCTGACCTATGTACGTACATGTACTGTATGTTGAGCATGGAGTTTGGTGCTCCTTGATATAAGTGTGATATTGTCTCAGCGACACAAACATACAGTATTGAGGGAAAAAAAATCATACTCCTCTCTGTAGTTGGCAAAGGCAATGTATGGCTTGTAATTCTGACACAGTTTATGTAATTTTGTCATAACTTTTTTTCTCTGCGACTGGTTGGTAACCTAGGACCCCAAGTCATATTAATCTGGCCCTGATTAGAATGAAAGCATGTAATGTTTGTGATCATCTGCAGTTTAGATTGTCTGCTCATTATCTCTCTAGTTTAAGTGCATAATGGGACTGGTGTAAAGTGAAAGAAAATCATTGCACGCTGCCTCTGCTTCCAATTTTATTACGCAACATCTTGTGCTGTGCTCATCAGGTGTAAAAAGTGAATGTTCTGAGGAAAAGGAAAAGAATCTGTGTGCAGTTTTTTCAGGACTTTTCTTGATGCACCTTTGTCCCTTAATGGTGGAATAAGGGACCAGGCAGTTGCTAGAAGAGCATGGACATCCTCTCTCTCAACCTTCAAGAAGATTGTGGAGACTCATCTCTTCTGACAGAGCTTCCCTGCAAAACGAAACTAAATGTACTCATCTCTATCCCAGGGAATTAACTATTCCTCTTTGGGCAGTCATTAGGTCTTCCACAAATACAGTAGGTGAATTCAGGTGAATTGGGCCACTTCACTTGGGCCATTCTCTTATATAATATGCAAAAAAAGTGGCCCAATTTACCTGACATATATTTCCTTGCGTGACATGACTTACTGTAACCTATATTGACCCCTCACAGTGTTCTTGCTTGTATGTCCTCTTTGTCGCTTTGGATATATAGAGTAGGCTATTTGTAATGTAAGGTAATATTGAACTATGACTGGTGTGGTTGAAGGGTGTGGCCAGGCTACCATATACCTGCACCACATGCACTACCTGGGCAACCCATACCTGCATACCTTGTACCTGAGGAATGCACTGTAGTCGACCTGGGCCATCCTCCTTTTGGAACTGGAAGACATGACGTGATGGAGGGTGGAGTTATGCACATACGGCGTTTGATATGAGGAAATAGAGTCTTTTCCATTTTAGCTGCGATGAAGGGAGGCACAGTGCTGTTCTGTGCTGATTTAGTGGCTCACTGTTTGGATTTTTTTTTTTTTTTTTTTTTTTTGTTACTTTGTTTATTGGTAGGATTGTTCACAAGGCTTACAGTTCATTTCAATATAACACATTCATCATCATCATCATCATCATCATCGCCGTGATCATCATCACCATCCCTTTTTTTCCCCTTCTCTCTTCTTGTTTCTTCTTAATTTTTTTTTCTTAATATTATTCAGTGACTTTTCAGCCTACTACCAGATACCAGATTTTTTTTTTTTTTTCCCCAAATACGTAAATGACAATAGACAGTTGACGCAGACAAACATATAGACAAAAACAAACAAACCAACAAAGACAGAGAATAAATAAAATAAAAAATAATTTAAAAAAAAAACACTTCAACTGAAACCTTACGAGACAATGATAGAGAGAAAAAGAGAGAGAGAGAGAGAGAGAGAGAGAGAGAGAGAGAGAGAGAGAGAGAGAAAGAGAGAGAGAGAGAGAGAGAGAGAGAGAGAGAGAGAGAGAGAGAGAGAGAGAGAGAGAGAGAAAGAGACATTCTATAGCTCACCTGTAGGTGTATGTGTGTGTGAAGTAGGTGTTGTATTGGATTTATGTATGTGCTGGTGTAGAGGGTGGGTGTGTGAGGGCATGCAAAGGCTGTGAAAGATTTGGAAGCTTATGTTGTTGTTCTATTTTCAAAGTAAAGACACATATTATTGCAAAGATTTTCTGGGTACATTTCTTCCCATTTGTGTGAGCACTTTCTAGAAAATAATATATTTTTTTCCATTTCCAAAACATTTTCTATTGTATTATACCATAGCTGGACATCTGGTTGTTTGCTTTGTTTCCATAGTTTTGTAATTTGCTTTAGTGCAGTAAGTCTTAGAATATGAAAAAAATTACGGTGCGTTCTTTTTATGCTGTTCGGTAGGTCAATGCCCAATACATTTACTGGTGTTAGAGGTTGTTTAAGATCAAAAATGTATGTGACAGCTCGCTTTACCTCCTCCCAAAATGGTTTTATTATAGAACATGTATAGAATATGTGTGTATGTGACCCTTCTTCTCCACATCCTCGCCAACATTTTATGTCAGCTCCTGAGATATGGGCACATTGTTTAGGTACCATAAAAAATCTTTGATTGACCTTCCAGCCAAACTCTTTCCAGCATTTGGACTGGGTTGTTTTGAAAGTCTCTTTCCATAATTCACTCCAAGCACTATCTGTAATAGTAATTAGTAATTCATTCTCCCATTTTTCTTTTGCCTTGCACTTTGTTTTTGTCATCCTTTGTATTAGTTTATAGGCCTTTGCTAGAGCACCTCCCCTTCTACTTTTGTTTCTATTTTCTAACAAAAAAGTTGAAACTTCATTAGTTGCCTTTTCCGCCTTTTGTTGTATATAGCTCCTGACCTGTAAATACTTGAAGAAATGTTTTTGTGGTAGACTGTATCTCTCTGCAAGGGTTTGAAATGAAACTACTATATTTTTTTCAAAAACTTGTGCAAATATGGTCAGTCCTGTACTTGCCCAAGTGTCCAAAATGTTGTCATCTTTTTGTGTTCTAAAATCTGGGTCGTATCTCATTTGTCTTAGCCGTACGCTTTCAGTATTGATTTTTAAATGAGAACATAACTGTCGCCAGATCTTTAATGTATTTCCAATGCAGAATGTTTGTAGATGTTGCTTTTGTGTCACTTTTTTAAGGAAAGGTAAAGAGCCAAGTATTCCATTCGACAATTCTCTTTCAATATTGATCCATTTTATTTGTGATTCCTCTCCCATCCAATTCATTATTGTTAAAATTTGTGCTGCGAAATAGTATTTTTGTATTTGTGGGGCCCCTAAACCTCCCTCTTCCTTTGGTTGAGTTAATGTCTCATATTTGATTCTATGTTTTTTGCCATTCCAAATAAAGTCTGCAAATTTTTTATTCCAAGTTCTGAAAAAAGTTGGAGGTAGTGAGACTGGAAGTGCTTGAAACAAAAAGAGAATCTGTGGGAGTACCATCATTTTAATTGTCTCTACCCTACTATAAATTCCATCAGGGATTAATTCCACCTATTGAGATCCTGATTAATCTTTAATTCTAAAGTATTATAATTGTTGTTATACAAGTCACTCAAGTCCGGGCTAATATAGATCCCTAAGTACTTTATTATCTGTGAGTCCCATCTAATATTATAATGTTGCTTTAGATCGTGGTCCATTTCCCTGCCAATTGTTAAGGCTTCACATTTACTTTTATTAATTTTATATCCTGAAATTGTACTATAATTTTCTATTTCTCCCATCAGTTGATGCAATGATTGTTTTGGGGCTGTCAAGTAAAGTATTATATCATCAGCAAATAGTGCTAGCTTGTGTGTTTCCTGTCCTATTGTAATTCCTTTAATATTTTTATTTTGTCTAATAGCTATTGCAAGAATTTCAATGTAAAAGGTAAAAAGAAGTGGAGAGAGGGGGTCCCCTTGTCTTGTTCCCCTTTGAATTAAAAACCGTCTTGATAGTGTACCGTTTGTCTTTACAACTGATACCGGGTTTGCATATATTGCTTTAATCCATGTACAGAATTTTTCATCAAAACCAAAACTTAACATTACTTCAAACATGAAAGGCCATGAAACTAAATCAAACGCTTTTTCTGCATCCAAAGTCAATAAAATCAGATTTTCGTCATTCTTTTTTGAGTAATCAATTATGTTTAATGTTCGTCGTATATTATCACCCAGGAGACGTCCTGAGATGAAGCCACATTGATCGGTATTTATCAAATTAGGAATAATGTATTTTAGCCTTTTGGCAAGGATTGATGTTATTATTTTATGATCAGTATTTAATAGAGATATTGGTCTGTAGGATGAACAATTTTTCGGGTCTTTTCCTTCTTTATGAATCAAAGTGATAATGGATGAAGTCCATGTTGGAGCCCATCTACCTGTGCCCAGTGCATGGTTGTAGGCTTTTACCAATAAGCTACCAAGCTGATCTTTAAATGCTTTATAAAATTCATTTGGAAAGCCATCATCTCCTGGTGCTTTTCCTTGTTTTAGACCTTGTATTTCCTCATTTACTTCTTCAAGTGTAATAGGCTTTGTTAATTCAATATTATTGTCTTGTGTTGCTTTTGGTATTTCAAGTTTTTTAAGATAATTCTGAATTAGTTCTTTATCATCTTTTAATTCTGTTCTATAGAGATCTTCGTAATATTTAGCAAATTCTTCTGCAATCTCATCTTTGTCCATTATGACTTTATTTTGATGGGTATTTAGTTGTGTTATGTGTGTCTTCTCTTGCTGTTTCTTTAATTTATACGCCAGTATCTTTAACGCCTTTGGTCCACCATCATACCACTCCTGTTGTGTAGATGTCATTAGTTTCTCAATTTCCACCATGCGTAGTTTATCTATTTTTTTCCGTTTTTCTTCTAACTCAATCTTAACCTTTTTATTGTTTGTTGCACTATGCTGTTGTTCTAAACATTTTATTTCATAAAGTAGTTGTTTTTCTAATGTTTCTTTAGATCTTTTCCTTGCTGAGGAGTAGGATATTATTATACCTCTTAATACAGCCTTTACTGCTTCCCATAGTGTGATGGGATCTATATCTGGCGTGTCATTTATTTCTATATATAATTTTAGTTCCTTTTTTATTTTTTCTACGAAGGTTATTTCCTCTAAAAGAGAATTGTTAAATGTCCACAGGGATTTACCTTTTTTACAATTAAGTTTTAGAGACAGAGAGATGGCAGCGTGATCTGAAATATTTATAGAGCTAATTTGACATGAATTAACTAGTGTGAAATTGTGTCTATACATGAAAAAATAATCTAACCTATTATACACAGAATGTCTTCCTGAGTAGCAAGTGTATTCTTTTTTACTTGGGTGGAGTGCTCTCCATACGTCTACCAGTCCAAATTCTTGGCATGCCTTCCTTAATAAGTCAGCATTCTTTTCAGATTTATGCAGTCTCGTACTTGTTGAATCTATTTTTGCATTCATGACAAGATTTAGATCCCCAGCTAGTACAGCTATTCCTTTTGCTTTTGTCACTAATAAATCTATTAACTTAGTCATAAATTCTATACCAGCATCTGGTGGATAGTATATGTTTAAAAAAGAAAATTGTATCCCTTCTATTTTACCTACTACAAGAACATATCGTCCATCTTTGTCTGTAAAAACTTCTTCCATTTCAAAAGCAATGTGATTTTTAATTATTATTATTACTCCCCTTTGCTTTGTGTTATATGAACTATAATATATTTTACTATTTGTTATTTTCTTTAATTTCTCATGTTCTTCTTTCTCCAAATGCGTTTCTTGTAAATAAATTATATCTGCCTTCTCTTTTTTCATTTCTAATAAGATCTTCTTCCTCTTTATAACATTGTGCATTCCGTTCACATTCAGTGACACTATTTTAAGATTATACATGAGGTAATAAAATACTCTTTGCAAATGCTAGTGTGCCATACGCATGTGTGTAATTGTGTGTGATTTGAGCTTGCAGTGGTGTAGATACAGGTAAGCCATAAATAACAAAGGAACACGAAATACTTAAACACATACAATAGACAAAGAAAAAACGAATAGACAAGGACTCACATACAGAAATCAGGTTCCATCTGTACTCCATCCGTATAGGACGGTAGCTCTTGGTGATTGATGTTGTAGGCATCCTTAAGATCAGGGTGTTAGCCAACATAGTCAGCAAACTCATTCCCTATTGTGCCAGCTTGTGTTAACCCCACCACCCCCCCACCCCAACCCCTATGATTCAAAGTGATTGCCCTAATTTATACCAATCATTATCTTCAATCAAAAATAAAAGTTAATCAAGTTTCCAAATAAATAATGTTATTAGTATACCTCTGGATAGTGCACCCAGACAATTTAAAGCATTTTCAGTAAGATAAGCCTAGTGTTTATTTTTAACATAATACCAAAATTCATACTCTGCTGAAAAAATCAGACAAGAGGCAATAGCAACACAAAATTAAACAATAATTAAATTAAATCCAGTATATTATGAGGTGCTATCCTACACCCAAAGAGGCTTGATCTGCCGAGAGAGAGAGAGAGAGAGAGAGAGAGAGAGAGAGAGAGAGAGAGAGAGAGAGAGAGAGAGAGAGAGAGAAAGAGATCTAATACTCATAAGCCATATCTTACTTACATTCACATACTCATACTCCCCAGACCCCTCCCCCACCGCCACCCAACCCCAACCCCTTCCCTCCACCCCAACCACCCCCCGAGAGAGAGATAGAGAGACAGACTGTTTGGATTAAGTTGCTCCACTGGAATAATTTAGTGGTGGTCTTACAGAAGTGAAGGACATGGCTTCATCAAAACACAGTGAGTTTACACCGATAAAAAAATACTCAGAGGAAAACATACTTTTGAACTTGTTAACCTCTTAGCGCAGAGCCATATGTTATAACCTTACTGACACGAAAATTGTAATGGCTATGTCTCAATCTGTTACTTAAGGCTCTCGGTACTGTCATAGCAATGCTGTCATGATGTAGCTGAGTATTTTCAGCAAATAGTGAATAGGCCCGCCGGCGACCCCTGCAGTAATAGGCTATGGAACTTTGTAGAGCAGGCCCCATGTTGAAAACAAGACATCAATGTCTCTGCAATTAATTGACATTTTGTTACATAATTGTCCTTGTGTTGATTTGAAATCTGTCAGATTAATTTTTATTTTTGCTTTGCTCCATTACAGATATAGCTCCAATTTCCAAGAGTTGTGGAAACGTAAATTTAAACGGTCATGAAAATAAAAAGCAGAGTGCTCAACAAACATGCTGCTCAGAACCATTTCTCAAACCAAACATGATGACCCTAACCAAGGTAACTATATAAGTATGCTGAAACATACATTCCTGCAAAAAAAAAAAAAATCCACATGACTTTTGACATTAATGTGTATATTTTGGTTATTCATTGGCTATTGAGGTGTGGAAGCAACTTGTTCTTCTCAGCATATCAAAGGTAAGCATTGCAGGAAATGAATATAAGACTGATTGTGGTATTTAGTATGCTCTTTTGGCTTGGGAAAGTGACTGAAGTGACTGAAGAGTTATATAATTTTCTCGACAGAAGCAAAGCAACACGCAGATGCCGGATGTTTCCCCTAATGGCCTCTTGAAGTCTGTCTGTGATGTGGAGGTATGTAAGGTACTGTATACGGATAGGTTGTGGTTGGTGCTAAATGCATCACAGGCTTACTGACAAATATTCTCTGTCATGCAGATTTCAAAAAGCCCTGTGGTGCCGTCAGTGAAACATGAGGAGGGCAGTAGAGGGAAGACAGGAAAATGGAAAAAGTCAACACCTGAGGTAACTCGGCCATCAGAAGAGACAAGCTCAACAGGTTAGTCCAGATGTCTTTCTGATAAACATGACGTGCAGTCTAATCTCATCTCCTGCATTTGAATTTCTATTTATGAAACAGTTTTGGTATTGTATCTGATTGAAGTGTCATTGGTTTAGTGTCAGTCACACTCTATTACGGAAGAAGAGAGCAAGTTAAAGGGACAGTTTGGTCAATTTCAACATGCAGTTGCATTGCTCACGCTACCCTTGACTTGTCAGTACCCAGTGATGCCACATTTTTCGGCTAAGCCCTTTCCGAGATATGAGCTATTCGGTAACACTTTATTTTAGGGATACATCTATTAGCACTAATACATACAATATTAATGCCTGTGTTAGTAACTTGTAAGGCATGTACTAAGCAAAATAAGACAGTTGTTAAGCATGTATTCACAAATGTCTTGTTCATGCCCAATTAGGGATTTATTACTAATATAACGTTAGTAAGGACCAGTAAGCCTATATTTCTATTTATTAGTAAGTAGTAAGTGGCAGAATACAATGTGTATAAGCTCCCTACACACTGTGTGAACAAACCCTGAACAGTGTGAAAACAGATGGGGAATAAGGGTCCCTATTCTAAAGTGATGCATTGCTCACCCCAGATGGCTTAGGGCCCCCAGACTACCAAAGTCCCCCTCATTACCTAGGGCCCCCACAACCTACCCCCCCTTATCAGCAATGTGTAAGGGTTTATTATATAATTCTTGCTCTTTCAGCTGAGTCATCCAGTTTTCTCTTGTTCATAGTAATGTAAGGTAACAGGAGCCTTTATATAGCAAGGATTGAACGTATACTTGTCAATGGCGGTGGGTTGGTGAGGTGTAATTTTTTTCATGTACCACTGAGTTTTAATTGTAATTAATAATAATAAAAATAAATGCAGCACATTAGAATATTAGTTTTGAAGCGAAAATAAACTATTCTTTTGTGACAATTAAGTTCATGTTTGAGAACATTAACTTCAAGAAGTGCAGTGCATGATGGGTACGCAATCTAGGCCAACAGACAACCTACCCAGCTCTGAGCCTACCTACGTCCTTAGCTCCTCCCCTCACTCGTGCAATTTAGTTGCTATCCAAACAATGTGCCATGTATGTAACAACAGAACTATTATCATTGCTGCATTGGCCATGCATTGCTTTTCTGACTAAGGACGTACCCATCATGCACTGCACTTCTTGGAGCTAAGTTTCTCAAACATTAACTTATTTATCACAAAGGAACAGCTTAGTTTTGCTTCCAAACTATTTCTCATTGTTATATTCTGCATTTATTGTACGGTTTTTACATTTAAAGCTAATTGGTGTATGAAAAAATGACATCTCACCACCCCACCGTCATTGACAAGTTTACGTCCAATCCTTGCTATATAATCCTTCCTATCACAGCATTGTTTATTGAATGATTTAAGATAGATATACATATCTTGTTAGACTGCTGCAGAATCTGAAACGTTTTTACACTTTACTTGCCCCGGGGAAGGTGGGGGGGTCTGGGTAGAGTGGGGGCCCTAGGTAGTGCGGGGGCCCTAAGCAGTCTGGGCTGAGCAATGCATCACTTTAGAATAGGGACCCTTATTCCACATCTGTTTTCACACTGTTCAGGGTTTGTTCACACAGTTTACCAGGAGCTTATACACGTTGTATTTTGGCCCTTACTGCTTACTCATAAATAGAAATCTAGGTCTACTAGGTCCTTACTAAGGTTATATTGGTAATAAATCCCTTATTGTGCATGAAAAAGACATTTGCGAATAAATGTCTAACAACTGTCTTATTTTGCTTAGTACATGCCTTGCAAGTTACTTACACAGACATTAATATTGTATGTATTAGTGCTAATAGATGTATCCCTAAAATAAAGTTTTACCAGCAATTCTAATGGGGGCAGCGTTTGTTTACATTTTTAAAAAATGAAACATAGGCCAACTCCAAATATTTTCCCAAAAGGTACTGCTGTTTGCTAGTTGTCTGCTGATGTTTTATAACCTTTTGGATTTTTTTGGGAATAAATAAAAATGTTTTTTTGAAATGTAAACAAAGAGCTGCCCCCATTACAATGACCAGGATCTCGGAAACGGCTGAAGAAGAAGAAGAAAAAATCTCACACACTGACAAGTCCAGGGTAGTGTGAGCATTACAACTGCATGTTGAAATTGACCAAACTGTCCCTTTAAGCCTTACTTTTCTTCACTGTCCCAAACAGCATTATGCTAAGGCTATGCCCTGTGTCTATTTTTTTTAGAATGGCAGTTCATGACAACATCAGCAGGTAAGACAGGGAGCGTGTAGTTGGTTATCTACTATACGGTGGCTAAAATCCCTGACTCCATGTGCAAATCAAATCCAAAAAAGTGCAAGCTAAGTGTAATGTAATGTAATGTATGTTTGGTCATTCCACACAAAATGAACAGATTTCCACGCACTTGCATCACAAAAAAAAATGAAAATATCCCTGGGTGTTTGCAGACAGGAAGAGAATGGATTGATATTATTTTAAGTGAAGCACTGGATGATCCCACATCCTTCAAAGTTGATGAACATTTTACTGCAGTATTTTGCTTTGCTCTGTCTACGTCTTCAGGAGATTTTATTCAACATATTTGTACTCAACATAGGCTCTTGGTGTTCTGTTCTTACTGACATTAGTAGAAACACTTTCATTAAAGTTAATAATCGTAACATCTTGGTCTGAGCAGGAGCCTCTCAAATTTGGAAAATAATTTTCAATCTCATTTTCAGAGCACCAAAACACCTTTGTTCAATTGGCGTGGAATTAAATTGTTAGATACATAATGACAACTTACAGTACATGCTTTATTTAGTTTGGCTATTGCCTCTATCACACGACACTATCTCTTTTCTCTCCTTTGCAGTTAAAATCACACTGGACCCAAAGACGGCACACCCCTTCCTTTTTATTTCTAAGGACAGAAGGCGTGTCAGGTCATATACGCACGAGGAAAGCTGCTGTTATCTGCGTGGGTTCATTTTATCTCGTAACATGTACAACAGCTGGTTGTGCATTCAAGCAGAGCAGGGCTTCAGCTCAGGGCAGCATTACTAGGAGGTAGACGTCAGGGGCATCCGTGATTGGAGGATAGGGGTGATGAAAGACTCTGCACCCAAAGTGGGCTATGTCAAACTCAACACCTCATCAGGATACTGGACCCTACGTCTGCAGTTAGGCAGGCTTGTGGCCCTAACTGAACCAGTGACCAAGTTAAATATTGTCCTACCCTGCAGAGTAGGGGTGTACCTGGACATGCAGGGTGGGCGGGTCAGCTTCTATGACATTCATGAGGGGAGGAAGCATCAGATTTATTCATTCCAGGTGGAATCAAAGTCTGTTCCCATAAGTCCCATCACTCGGCGGCCATCTTGGCTACGCCTCAAACTGACTATTTGAGATTAGTCAGTGATGGGGTATATTAGAATGAATGGGGGAAATAATGTTGTGTGACAGTGGGACAACACAGCGATACACAACTCATATGGTTGGAATCACAATGAAAAACTGGGTTTAATGGCAGTCTTAGAACAACCGAAACGTGAAAGTAACGCTTTAAAACAGCGTTTTTCTTTATGCTATTTTTGATCTGCGCATGCGCCACATTCCACGACAACGTTCTGTTTTGCGGCAGGTGGTGGGAGCAAGTTGCGTGGACTTCACCTCTTCCGGCCGGCTGTCAAACGGGCATCCATTCTCCGGTCATCGTACAGAAAAGACACTGGATTTATTTTCTGATAGCCAAAGCAGTAAGCACAATGGTCGTCCCTGCTCATCAGTAATTAAAAAAATAGGCTATTGAATAAATTAATGATGTAGGGTAGCCTGCCTCAAAATTGGTGTTTTAAACTGTGATATCATGTTGTTGCCTAAACTGATAATAGGCCTAGCTATGACCAACGGTGAAAAATATAGCCCAATAAAAAAAAGCTAAACTGATCAAAGTTGAATGTCTTGCAGACTTGCTCCCGTTTTGCTTTTTCTTACTTATTTGTTTTCAACCATAAGAAAAACCACAACGGGTGTGCACATGTAGCCTATGCACACGGCCGGTTTTGTTTCCGTGATTATATCTGTCCGTCTTGCACCTGCATTTTGGATGGGCGCAGAAAGGTGATTAATGGTCGAGTTGCGCTCTCTGCCCAATTCACAATTAAGTTTCCACGGACGGCAAACAAACCACATGGCCGCCAGCAAACAAACCGATTAGGTACGAGCAGTCGTAAAGGTTTACGTTTGCACTTGCGTCGAGGCGTCGAGACGATTGGATAAGTGACAGCGCAGCTCAGCAAGCAATTGGCTCTCGTTACCGGACAGGTGGGAGTGAAGCCGGCAAACGCCATGTTCGCGTAGCCAAATGCTCTCGTTCATTCCTATGGAAGGCTTCATGAGTTAATCGTCTCGTATAAGACCGTCTCTGGTGGATTTCAGTAATTCTGAGAAAATTTGCCCAGTCTTTGGGACTGTGGATACCAAAAAGGAATTGGTCATTATCTAGATAAGTAGTTCTCTCAACCTTAACTTTCGGGTCATTTTGACCCTTTTCAGTTTTAAGCTTGAGAAAAATTGTAGGCTATCAGTTATTATTGTTTTGCACTGAGAATCACAGGCTTTGGCTCATTTTCAGTGAGGAAAATGGATCTAAAAAAAAAAAAATGTGCCCCCCCCCCCCCCCCCCCCCCCCCCCCGCACATCTCTATTACACAGGAGGTTCCGGGTCATTTTGACCAGTATCACTTTAGGGAGCTTATACACCAATATTTTCTAAACTCTCTGATACAACAGTGATGACATGTTAAGTCGACAAGGCAGTTGGTGACGTATGTGGGAAAAGGAGTGCAGATATTGTTTGGTCCTTCAATTGTGCCTCAATGTTTCAACGTTGCGTGAAAAGAGCACCAGTGGTTCAATCTGAGAGCTTGGATTAAGTTTACTTACCGTCTCTTTATCTTTTTCTCTCTGTATCTCCCACTCTCGAAAAACATAAATAAACAGAAATTCACATACAGGGTGAGGGGAACATGAGGGTGAATATGAGCTATCCCCCCCCCCCTTTTTTTTTCATTATTTTTCTATATGCCCGGGTCAAATTAACCTGAACACCTTCTATGTAACCAAAACAAGAACACCTTACAAGGGTTAAAGGTAAATTGGAAGTTAGTAGCCTGAAATTCAATGTCATCCATTTTTTTAGCATTCCAAAAAGGCATAGCAGCCAAATTAGAATTCAAACTGAGCAGAGAAGGGAAGACAGAGAGGGCAGCACCAGGTCTTTATAGAGAATACAAAAGTCTAACCACATTATGATTCCTATGGGGATAGGTGATAGACAGATTGGGAGGAGATGATGAAAAAGCCAACTGGATAAAATGTCTGATAGCGCTGTCTTGAATTCCTGTTTTTTTCCATCACTGTGGTGCATGTGCCGCAGTCCATGTTGACATGAGGATCAACAAAAGCTTGGGAAAAGAGAAGTCCGCGACACTGCTTGTCTATTTATGATTTAATCGAGCAACGTGCCTGATGAAGACCTGAAGGTCGAAACGTTGCTCGATTAAATAATAAATAGACAAGCAGTGTCGCGGACTTCTCTTTTCACTTGGATTTACTCTCATTGTCCTGCACCTGGCTCATCGGGTGGGATGTGCACACATCTACTTCTCTGAAGAAGATCAACAAAAGCTTCACATTATTTTCACAGAAGTATGTGACATAATGCTAGCCTGGCGATGCCACCCAAAGATTTTGGCTCCATATATAGTCTGGCCCAACCCTCCTTTCCTCGCTTCGCTCACGGTTTTGCCAATCAGTAAACAGTTGAGAGTGGTTATGCAGAACTCACCCGTGAAGTGCATTACTGACTGGTTAAGCTAACACTATTCACACTTTTGTCTTACATTATTTGTATGCTTTGGCAACACTGTAACGTAACAGGCATGCTAGTAAGGCATTTCAATTTTAATTTGGAACTCCGATTGCAGAGTAAGGTCTTCCCCAGACTTCCCCCATACCCCATGGGAACAGATTCCTCTTAGCTTGTTCCAGACTGTATATAACAGAGTCAACAGTTGGCTTTCGCCCAGGCTACAATAATGCCCCAATATAATACAGTATGCAGCCTCCATGTGCTCCCAGCCCCTTGCACCTTACCTGTGCATGTGTCTGTGCATGCCGCCAGATGTCACAGAGAAGACAGCACTAGTTATTTGAGTTTTATTTAATGTGTGAGTCTAAGCTATATGAAGTGATGATATGGTCTGTATTGGGTCAGACTTGGAGCCTCGATCATGGCTGTAAAAAATATCTAGTGCTGTCTTGAATAAACTGTTATATTTGAGATGCCTGTGTCCATGACTTTTGTTGTTGTTGTTGTTGTTTTTTGATTATCAAAATGCCTTATAATGCCATATATTGCTAAAATGGCCCTCACATCAACTACAAGATACATCTAAATTAATCAATCCTGTCAGGTCTTTATTTTTATACAATTGATTTTTTTTTTCCCCCTTTTGCACGGCTTCTGAAAAAAAAAGCAGCATTACGAATGGATGGGTGTTGCATCTGTTTATGTGTTAAAGGGGTATGCCACTATTTTGGTGCTTAATACAGTTGAAATCGTTGGCTGGGGTTTATAAAGGTGGTTAAGTGCAGGGCTCTAAATTAACACACGCCAACCCGCCAAACACGGGTGAAAATTAATTTTGGCCGGTGGAAAAAAATACCTACCCGCCCATTTGGCTAGTAGCGCCCGAGTAGCCTACAGTAAATTGTGAACGGTAAAGCGGCTTGTATGACAACGATACGGCGAGATTTCCTACATTACCCATAAACACTCCCGTCATGACGTCCCGTCACCCCACCGTGAGCTTTCCGAAGCAGCAGCGACTCTGTGCTGCTGTTGCACGCGCCAGGACAGAGCGCATTTCAGAGCTCTCCTGCGCTCACACTATTTTGACAGGCAACTCTCCCCTGCTCCCACTGACTTCTATACTATAATATATAATAGCCTAGTATAGAAGTCAGTGCCTGCTCCTGTCGCTTTCGCTCCACCACTTTTAACGTCACTATTAGGCCTACTGTTACTATTAGCATTCACCGACACACCTTGCTCTAACAGGCTGCCTTTTTAAGCTGCGGGGACCTGACCGAAGAGTTCCAATAACAGGAGTGTTGTGGAACGAAATAGAGACAAGGGCAGAGGAGGAGAACGGGCTGTCAGAGTAGTGTGAGCGTAGCCGTCAGTTGTCTTCTGAAATGTTTTAAGTCCTCCTGGCGCAACTAAGTTGGAAAGCCCACGCCATCGGATAGAAGTGCAGACCTTATGCCCGTGCGAGTAGGCTACGTGCGCTACGTACGCTATGAGAGTAACAAAGGAAGCGAACATTTCCGTTATATTATTTGCTTTTAGTTAAACATAGCGTATGCTTCTTGTTATTTTGTTGCGCATGGTAGAGAAGAGCTCCTGGAGGAAATAATGGTGCCTACACAGTAAAAAATATTCCCGTGATGTCACAGTAAACTACTGTGAAATGAATGCAATTAGTAGCCAGTAATTCCCTGTGGCCATCCTCACAGTTTACTGTGATCTTCTCACAGTAGTTTACTGTGGCCACACCACAGTAAGTTACTGTCACCCTACCCACACTACCATGATCCCGCCCCTCCATTCATCACCACAAAAGAGGTAGCTACCATGTTATTGTGGCACCTCCCATTCCCCACCATGACTGAGACAACTGTGGCATGGAACCAGTCCATCACACTGTTATCTTGTATTGATAGACAAAAACGATCCATACAATCCAACATCCAAACTATTCATAACCACAGAGAAATTCAAGTTTCTGAAGTTTGTGCAATATTATTACCACTTAGTAATTGCTATCTCCTGGATGAGAGTACATTAACCAGTGTGCATAGAATACTCTAGTTGAGCATAATTAGACAATCCTGAAATTTCTTAATCAAGTAAGCAACACACCAAAAAGGGTACCTGCTACCACAATACTCACTACCAACTAAATAGCAAGCCAGCCAACAAACCAGTCCACCAGCCAACCAAAAGAGTCAGTTGTCAGCTAGCCAGCCAAAGAGCCGGCTAACCAACTAACACTCAGTTAGTCAGCCAACTAACCAACAAACAAGTCAGTTGTATGGCTAGCCAGCTAACAAACCAGCCATACAGTCAACCAAAAGAGTCAGTTAGCCAGCCAACCAGCTGGCCAACAAACAGTCAGTTGGTCGGTCAGTTAGCTCACTAACCAACAAGCCGGACAGAGAGCCAGCGAACCAGTCATTTAGGCAAGCAACTCAAGCATTGTGACAGTCTGAGTTTATATAGAGGTGAAAGTTAACCATGTGACCAGAGTAATCAGGCATGTGGCAGCTGCAGGAGGTAATTCAATGAACTTGTAACAGTCATATATACTCAAGTGAGGGCAGGTACTAATTGACAGATTGATTGGGCACTACCATTGTTCCTGGTTGATGGTAGGCAATGTCAATCATGTCAAGCATTTGACTTTCAATTGTGCAATGGCACTTCACAAGATAGCCTATTTTTTTTACTAGGTGGCAATATTCTGATTTAAAATTGGATGCTGGAGTTTTGGCGTGCACATCCAAGACAAAGGCATTAGCAGGTGCCAACTTAAAAAAGTGTTTGTGTAGCACATTGGTTGCAACTTCATTTATTGGAAGCAGAACCAGCAACATTTCCAATCATAGACCTTCTTCTAATTAGGCCTGACAATAAGTAATTACACTCCATCATGGCCAGGAGCAACCTAAAGTGACATACAGATATGCAACATTGGTTACTGTCCCTAGGGTAATGCCGGGTTAGGAGGGATTAGAACCTGCAACACTCTGATCTTAAGTCCACCTCCCTAACCATTAGGCCAAGGCAGCCACATAATGCACCCAATCATGGCCTACACGAAGAAAACACCTGTTATAACCGCACAGTAGTTAACTGTGATATGACGAAAAGTCTCTCTGGATTTCACAGTAACAAATTATGGCAGAATGTCACAGTATGTTACTGTGAAATGAATGCAATTAGTAGCCAGTAACTCCCTGTGAGTTCACAGTAAGATATTGTTACACACTTGAAGTGGGCGAAAGTTCAATGGGAAGGCATGTCAGTTGGGTTGAAGGCTGACGCCTTTACAGTAGTTAACTGTGATATGACGAATTCACAGTATGTTACTGTGAAATGAATGCAATTAGTAGCCAGTAACTCCCTGTGAGTTCACAGTAAGATATTGTTACACACTTGAAGTGGGCGAAAGTTCAATGGGAAGGCATGTCAGTTGGGTTGAGGGCTGACGCCTTTACTCAAAGTGATATACAAATATACAACAATGGTTGCTGTCCCTAGGGCAATGTAGGGTTCGGAGGGATTTGAACCTGCAACCCTCTGAACTTAAGTCCACCTCCCTATCCATTAGGCCAAGTCTGCCATATAGCACAATCTGGGCCTTCAGACACTTCATCGACATTTAGTCATCAACTTCTTGTTTGCTACATGTCTTCCCATGCTTGGTCATCTTTTTTCTCACTTCCTCATGTCAATATGTGCAACCTGAGGGGGAGGGGCTTAGGACATACGTGCTTCAGATCGTGTCCCATCATGCAATGCACTTATGGAGAGCCATTTATCTAGAAGGAATATATTAAGTGTGCTTCAAAATATTACTCCTTGTTATATTCTGTGTTTATTGTAGGGGTTGTACTATTTAAAGTGGTACACAAGAAAAATGACCATATTCCCACCATCATGAAGATGGTCATGTATATCTCCCAATATATATAAGCTCATTCTTCTATTATTTGACTGAGAGTGGGGATAAAGTAGTCAACTGATGATGGGTGTATACATGTATACCACAAGACATTAAGAATGAAATAATTTGCTGAAAATGTCAATGAAAGGTGTGATTGTAATGAAGAGCCCAACCTGTCTTTGACTGAAGTTGTGCCCCAATGCACTAATAATTTAATAGATGCTCCGCCCACACAGTAGTTTACTGTGATGTTTCCTAGTTTATCACTTTGTCATGCTGGTTATCCTTGAAGAGCACAGTAAAATACTGTGATGTGCAAGTTAGGTGAGAAATGGCAAGTGATACAATGATTTCAGACTAATTTGCTGTGTGCCGTGTGACCATCACAGTAGCATAGTGTACCAGAACATCAGAGTAATTAACTGTGAGATTTCACAGTAAATTACTCTGAAATCCTTGTAAATTTTTACTGTGTGTAGCATCATACTGTAGGCTACATAAACACACAATAGGCACACACGACATCATATCCATTATTGCACAACGTGCTCGTGTGTGTGTGTGTGTGCGTGCGTGCGTGTGTGTGTGTGTGTGTGTGTTGACCTCTCCTCTCCTCTTCTTTTCCTCTCATCTCTTCTCCCTCCTTGGAGTGTGAGGTTTTGTAGTGTTTGGCTGTGTGTTTGGTTTAAAGGTCTGTTGTGTGTGTGGCTGGTGATTCATTGTTTTCAGAGGTAAAAATAAGGTAAAAATAAAGCAGAACTTTAAAAAAAGTAGGCCTATATATAATATGCTTATTATAGACCTAGTATGTAGGCCTATAGTGTTTATGTGTTGTGGAAATTTGAATAAAATAACAATAATAATAATAATTAAAAAAAAACACAACTAGTCTAACGCATAGCCTATTTTGGCAAGATTAAAAAATGGCTAGTTGAACTTCTGTTTGGCTGGTAAGAAAAAATGTCTACTAGCCAAATTGGCTGGTGGTGGAAAAAGTTAATTTAGAGCCCTGGTTAAGTGTCTTATTTTTCATGTTAAGCGTTGTCTTGCTTTAACCCTATCCAGACTGGGGGGGGGTTAGGGGGTAGAAGTGGGGGGGGTAAAAGTGCCCGCACCAACTTTGATGTTGTCTAATTCCTTAACGACTTAAGCTATGACTACAAAGCGTGGTGACTTTTCCTAAAATATAGTTGGGTACAGTTTAGTACCAAAAAATTAGGTTTATCATTTTTGCCGTTGCCGTGGCAAAGGTTTTCTGACAGGTATGTCTGACCAAAAATCACTAATCTACGTCTCATTATTGTTCCTGTTTCATATTTTTTTGTTATTTCCATTAGCATCAGACAACTTTGTGAACATTAAAGTGGCCTGAAGCATATAATCATTAAAATTTAAGTGCATTACCTACATTTGATGGAAAATACATGATGGCAATATTTTAGGCATTATAATCATATGATGTCATAATGACGTCATAATACCAGATAATGACACAAAAAATATGTCATTCATAGATGTCCATGTAGATCATCTCCCCAAAGTTTGGTGGTCATACCGTATTCCGTTCATGAGTTATGAGGGGGGGGGTCAAAAGAGCCCGCCCCCAGGCCCATGAATGCCAATGCCACCCTTTAAGATTCAGAACCATGGCGCAAGCTGGAATCTCCAGGGTGTATGTGACAGTTCTTCTCATTTGTGATGTGATGTGACAGTGATGTGACAGTTCTTCTCGTTTGTGATGTGATGTGACAGTGATGTGATGTGACAGTGATGTGACGTGACGTGACGTGACGTGATGTGATTCTGGAATCATGTCTCGAATTCTCAAAACTTGCACACAAATCCATAAACTCACTCACAATAAGCAAGACTCCTCACTTTTCCTGCAACATGAACGTCTTGTCTCAAATCAATGTACCCTCTTCTAAAAAGTCGATTTTGTTGTCAAATAACAAGCACAAGCCATCATTTGAATTGACACTCTCACAGACTTCTATTATAACTAGACTGCGGATGTTCGATGCGTTGTGAAGCAACGGCTGGGGGCGGGACATGGGACGATTTTGGGGCGGAAGAAGGAAGTAGAGCGCCTTTTTCCATGTATCTCTATGGTGGACTTGAAGCCATGTAGTTCCTAGGCAATTCTTGCCGAGTCGGCCCTGTTTCGTTAAAACGGTAGTCTCCCCTCCCTCCTAAACAACCCAGATATTTTTTTCGGGCTGACCCTTTATTTAAGAAAGCTATTAAAATAGTTTAAATGACCAATGAGCATGGCTATTTGGGTTGATTGGCAGTTGCCATTCTTTAGAATTATTGTTTTGATTGACAGGCAGGCCGTTGTCAAGGAGAAGGGCGAGTCTCGCGGCGTCTCCAGGGGAAGCCCCCTCTCTCCCTGCTGCATTACTTTCAACCAGCTCTGCTTTCAACAGCTTCATCACTGCGATGGATTATTTAATTTTGGTACACTTTCCCCACAAATATGCTTTGTTGTACTTTTGGATGTACTTCTCCGTATTCTGTAAGGACCTCTGCGGTTTTGGTAAGTAAAATAAAAGCTTGTATACGTGGCTGATTGACCAAAATGACTGAGCTTTGTTTAACAAACACGTACGACAATGCTAGCTTGTTATTAGCCAAAGGCAGCATGCTGATCTTTCAGTGTTTGATTATCTGTCGGTTTGTCAAGTAACTTAATTGTAATCTGAATGCCTTTGCTTTTGAAAGCAAAATGTGTCTGTTTGGCGTGCATCATGTGTATGGATTCCCTCCTTCCGTACCGTAGCCAAATCCTTACATATTCATTCACGATGCTGTAAACATTTCACTACCATTCTGGCACTATGCTGGCCAGCCACATCGGAAAAGCAACCTAGTCTAGCTGTGTTCCTCCGTGAAAAACTGTCAAATATTGTTTGTTTCTGTGTTGCCAAATTGCCAAGTTGCTAGTTGGTGATGAAATGATGGTCATTGGTACGTTCGTTTTCAGTATGCAAATTGCGTCATTAATGTTGACTGTACTGAGTGACGAGTGCATAGTGTAATGCAAACTGTCAGTAATGTTGACGATTGCAGGCCTACTGACGAGTGCATTGTGTAGTAAACATCCTTTCCCCATCCTCATGTGACATGGTTTCATTCTGTAGGCAAAACAACAAACCACACTTCACCTGGAAAACACAGCCAGGACTCACTGTCAGGTAGGCCTAAGTTTCAAATCCCTAAAGTATACGCTTGACTTAAGACCAGAGACCTTCCAATGTAAGGCTAACACCATCATCTGCTTACTCTGCATGTGTTTATATATTAGTAATAACATAGTAATGAAATATATGTTGTTCTCATCACCCTTCGTTTGTCATCATTTTCTTTACAGATGTCTGAAAATGTACAGTACACGCCAGCAGGTCTCACCATAGTCAACATCATTAAGGATTTGACTCTCTGACCTGAGAAGAGGCCCCATAAACACACCTGACAAGGACCAGCCACTGTTGCCAGTGCACAACTGAGGACCTGACCAGCCTGCTGCCATCTATGATACTATATAGTACCCGGTATGTAACATTACACTACACTCAGCCAATGCTTGCATCCAAAGCGACTTTCACTTATTTTTACATGTGCCTCCCAATTTGAAGGGACAAAAAGTAATTGGACTGGATAAAAGTATAGATCAAGCGTAGTAAACTCTCAGCGTTTGTCAGTAGCCACTATCTTCAATAATTACAAGGGTACCAATTCTATTGACAGATATGCATGCCCACACCATGAAACTACCACCCCATGATTTTCACTGATTAGGTAGCATGCTTTGAAACACGAGCAGCCCATCTCCTTATCTATTGTGTTTTCTTCCCATGAACCTGACACTAATACAAGTTCAGCTACTTAATGTTGAGGTAAATAATGTAAACGACATAAGTATGTTAAGTTGTTGGTGTACCAAACAGTGACGTATTCTCATCACACTTCATATGCCATTATTTTATTTACAGCGGAGGTGTCTGAAGACGTGGAGTACACTGCAGCAGGTATCACATGACCAAGGACTTGGACAACGTCTCTGTTTACATCTATAGTGTATTACACAAGTGAGTCTACACCCCCATATTTCTGCAGATTTAATGGGACAATAAAAACATTTGAAAACTGAAAATGAAGTCTGCACTTCAAGCTCATCACATTAAATAAGTAAAACAGGAGCTTGGTGAGCAGACTTAATTTTCAGTTGTCATTTGACTTTGTTAGTCCTGCACCCAAAACTTTTTTGAGAAGGATGTTCATGGGTTTTTCCTTTTTAAACAAATGTAGAGATTTTTACTACACTGAAATGTTATAGTTACTCTATATATACCAGTGATATGCTTCAATTATGTTCATGTTACATTAATTATTTTTTAAAAATAGATTTGTATTTATCGTTACAGCTGAAGATGTGCACAGTACGCTGCTGCCTGCATCCTACCACCACAGAGGATCCGATATGCAGAACCAGCTTCAAAAACCATTGCAATTATGAAACACAGTTAATAAATGCTTATATACAGCAGCCCGCACATTTTGTTTAATTTGTTATATTGGTTAACCACACTATTGTTACAACACAATGCAGGTGGTACATGCATTGGCAGGTATCAATAAAAAGAAATGTATGGAGCATAATCATATTGGGATAGAGCAGTGGTTCCTAACCTATGGGTCAGGACCCAACTTATGGGTCGCCAAAGATCCACAGTGGGTCGCGAAGCCCTCTTGATTTTAAGGGGTTTCGTTTTAATACCATATTGAATATATGACAAAGTAAAGCTTTTAAACTGATATATGCATAGAGGCAACAAAATGTAAGCGACACATTAAACAGTCATTCTATATTTGACTGAAGACAAATTGAGGAATACAATTTTCTAATGAGTTTCCGCAGGACTCCCTCTCGCCTGGGACTCCCTCTCGCGTGGGCGCTGGCACGATTGGGTCACCAAAGCTTACAATGGTAAAAATATGGGTCCCTGAAGAAAAAGGTTGGGAACCACTGGGATAGAGGAAGATATACAGTAGACTAGAGCATGAGGGAGGGGTACTCATGGTATGACAAAAATGCTTAAGGGGTACATGAGACAAAAAAGAAGTTGGGAGACACTGTGTGATTGAAGTAATGCATTTCTTACAAGCTTGGGGAAGAATGCCCACTCCATGATTTGCAAGTTTAAAAAGCAGAACATAAGGGTGAATATTTCATTTTAATCTTGATGTCAAGCATACAAAACACCCAGATGGTTAGTCATAGCCTACTGTAGGCCAGCTATGTTTTACTAACTGAAAGGTGTTAACTTTGGTTTGTTTACCATACCGTCTACTTCTAAGAGTGATCTAAGAAAGAGAAGCTTTGTATTCTGAATCTTTTCAAAAACTGGGGGGATCAGCAAAAAAAATGGTCATGATGACTGCTCGACACGGCAATCTTCATCTTCAATCTTCCGGATGACAGCTTGGCGTCGAGGAGCCTTTCTTCAGCGTCCATGGTTTGTCTGTCAAACGGAAAGGTTTTGCATGTCATTTGATGCCCAAACATTCAAAGTTATTTACAAATGTCCGTAGAGGATTAACTTGGTGTGGCAGACACAAACCAAACAATATTTTACGCAGATGTACAACATGAAAAATGGAGCATTCTGAGCTCTCATACAAATGCAATGTTGATACATGAGTATTGCTGACATGGATTATGTTTTGCCAAACGGTACGCCGACCCCAAAGACACATCTGTTTGTAGCTAAGTTTGTAGCCTAACTTCCCATTTATCTTTAATTGCGGCTACATTACAACGTGGTGAAGTAACTTATAGTAAGCTAGGTCTTACGCCACTCGGCTGGCTCACGTTAGATGCTAAGCTAAAATTATTATGGTCATCATAACAAGCTCTTCAAGGTTTCATCCCAAAGTATCATTTTATTAATAGCATGGTATATTTGCCATACTTACCGATCACCAGTTCCATTTGAACTTGTGTTGGTGTTTTTATGACAATCAAGTGTTTCTGTGTCGACCAGTTCCACAGCTGAAAACAGGGTTCAATATTTCTGCTGGGGACGCCATGTCATATTCGGGTGGGAGGGGCGGGACATGTCTTGAAGTGTCTGTTTGTGGATTGGCCGGTGATGTCGACCTATCAGCAATGTAGCTCAACGTTGTCAGGGTGATTATTATATTTCCGCATTTTTGGGGCGGAAGTAAATCAGCCGCGGTTGCTTCAAAACCGTTGAATGGAGTTCTATCGAACTCCGCAGTCCAGTTATACTATACACGTCAGTGGACACTCTTATGAACCATTTGAACACTAGTATGTGTGGTAAAACACTATACTCAGCATGATGTACAGTAGCCTAGACCTTATTTTGTTCAGTGCTCCACTTATTTATCAATAAATAAATAATACAGCATGATAACTGTGTGCCTTGGTTTCCTGCAGTAAAGTTAGCACTAGGGCAGTCATGGGTAAGCGGTTAGGGTGTCAGATTTGTACCCCAAAGATCGACAGTTTGACTCCCCGCCCGCTAGTTGGGAATAATTAACCAGTGCTCTCCCCTACCATCCACCACGACTGTACCCTGAGCATGGTGTATCCCGGTGCGCAGCTCA